>NC_090026.1:0-5000 GCF_037176765.1 Anolis sagrei
TAAGGAAGGAAGGAAGGAAGGAAGGAAGGGGGAAGGAAGGAAGGAAGGAAGGAAGGAAGAAGGAGGGAGGGAGGGAGGGAGGGAGGGAAAGAAGGAAGGAAGGAAGGAAGGAAGGAGGGAGGGAAGGAGGGAGGGAGGGAGGGAGGGAGGTAAAGAAGGAAGGAAGGAAGGAAGGAAGGAAGGAAGGAGGGAGGGAAGGAAGGTAGGAAGGAAGGAAGGAAGGAAGGAAGGAGGGAGGGAGGGAGGGAGGGAGGGAAAGAAGGAAGGAAGGGGAAGGAAGGAAGGAAGGAAGGAAGGAAGGAAGGAAGGAAGGAAGGAGGGAGGGAGGGAGGGAAGGAGGAGGGAGGGAGGGAGGTAAAGAAGGAAGGAAGGAATGGAAGAGGAAGGAGGGAGGGAGGGAGGGAGGGAGGGAGGGAAAGAAGGAAGGAAGGAAGGAAGGAAGGAGGGAAGAAGGAAGGAAGGAAGGAAGGAAGGAGGGAAGGAGGAGGGAGGGAGGGAAAGAAGGAAGGAAGGAAGGAAGGAAGGAAGGAAGAGAGGAGAGGAAGGAGGGAGGAGGGAGGGAGGGAGGGAGGGAGGGAGGTAAAGAAGGAAGGAAGCAAGGAGGGAGGGAGGAGGGAGGGAAAGAAGGGAGGAAGGAATGAGGGCAGGGAGGGAGGGAGGGAGGGAAAGAAGGAAGGAAGGAAGGAAGGAAGGAAGGAAGGAAGAAGGAAGGAAGGAAGGAAAGAAGGAAGGAAGGAAGGAGGGAGGGAGGGAGGGAGGGAGGGAAGAAGAGGAAGGAAGGAGGGAGGGAGGGAGGTAAAGAAGGAAGGAAGGAAGGAGGGAGGGAGGGGAGGGAGGGAGGGAGGAAAGAAGGAAGGAAGGAAGGAAGGAAGGAAGGAGGAGGAGGGAGGGGAGGAATGAGGGAGGGAGGGAGGAAGGAAAGGAAGGAAGGAAGGAAGGAAGAAGGAAGGAGGGAATGAGGGAGGGAGGGAGGGAAAGAAGGAAGGAAGGAAGGAAGGGGGAAGGAAGGAAGGAAGGAAGGAAGGAAGGAGGGAGGGAGGGAGGGAGGGAGGGAGGGAAAGAGGAAGGAAGGAAGGAAGGAAGGAAGGAAGGGGAAGGAAGGAAGGAAGGAAGGAAGGAAGGAGGGAGGGAGGAGGGAGGGAGGGAAAGCAAGAAGGAAGGAAGGAAGGAAGGAGGGAGGGAAGGAGGGAGGGAGGGAGGGAGGGAGGTAAGAAGGAAGGAAGGAAGGAAGGAAGGAAGGAAGGAGGGAGGAAGGAAGGTAGGAAGGAAGGAAGGAAGGAAGGAAGGAGGAGGGAGGGAGGAGGGAGGGAAAGAAGGAAGGAAGGGGAAGGAAGGAAGGAAGAAGGAAGGAAGGAGGGCAGGGAGGGAAGGAAGGAGGGAGGGAGAGGGAGGTAAAGAAGGAAGAGGAAAGGAAGGAGCGAGGGAGCGGGGAGGGAAGAAGGAAGGAAGAAGGAAGGAAGGAAGGAAGGAAAGAAGGAAGGAAGGAGGAAGGAAGGAGGGAAGGAGGGAGGGAGGGAGGGAGGGGGAGGGAGGAGGAAGAAGGAAGGAAGGAAGGAAGGAAGGAAGGAAGGAAAGGAAGGACGAGGGAAAGAAGGAAGGAAGAAGGAAGGAAGGAAGGAAGGAAGGAGGGAGGGAGGGAGGGAAAGAAGGAAGGAAGGAAGGAAGGAAGGAAGGAAGGAAGGAAGGAGGGAAAGAAGGAAGGAAGGAAGGACGGGAGGGAGGGACGGGAGGGAGGGAGGGAAAGAAGGAAGGAAGGAGGGAAGGAAGGAAGGAAGGTCGGAGGGAAAGAAGGAAGGAAGGAAGGAAGAAGGAAGGAAGGAAGAAGGAAGGAGGGAGGGGGAGGGAGGGAACGAAGGAAGGAAGGAAGGAAAGGAAGGAGGAAGAAGAAGGAAGAGGAAGGAAGGAAGGAGGAGGAGGAAGGAGAGGGAGGGAAGGGAGGGAGGGACGGAGGAAAGAAGGAAGGAAGGAAGGAAGGAGGAAGGAAGGAGGGAAGGGAAGGAGGGAGGGAGGGAGGAGGGAGGGAGGGAGGGAGGGAGGGAGGGAGGTAAAGAAGGAAGGAAGCAAGGAGGGAGGGAGGGAGGGAGGGAAAGAAGGGAGAAGGAATGAGGAGGGAGGGAGGGAGGGAGGGAGAAAGAAGGAAGGAAGGAAGGAAGGAAGGAAGAGGGAAGGAAGGAAGGAAAGAAGGAAGGAAGGAAGGAGGGAGGGAGGGAGGGAGGGAGGGAAGGAAGGAAGGAAGGAAGGAAGGAAGGAAGGAAGGAGGGAGGGAGGGAGGTAAAGAAGGAAGGAAGGAAGGGAGGAGGGAGGGAGGGAGGGAGGGAGGGAGGGAAAGAAGGAGGAAGGAAGGAAGGAAGGAGGAGGGAGGGAGGGAATGAGGAGGGAGGGAGGGAAGGAAAGGAAGGAAGGAAGGAAGGAAGGAAGGAGGGAATGAGGGAGGGAGGAGGAAAGAGGAAGAAGGAAGAGGAAGGAAGGAAGGAAGAAGGAGGGAGGAGGAGGGAGGGAGGGAGGGAAAGAAGGAAGGAAGGAAGGGAGAAGGAAGGAAGGAAGAGGGGAGGGAGGAGGGAGGGAGGGAGGTAAAGAAGAAGGAAGGAAGGAGGGAGGGAGGGAGGGAAGAAGGAAGGAAGGAAGGAAGGAAGGAAGGAAGGAAGGCGGAAGGAAGGAGGGAGGGGAGGGACATGAGGGAGGGAGGGAGGGAGGGAAGGAAAGAAGGAGAAGGAAGGAAGGAAGGAAGGAGGGAATGAGGGAGGGAGGGAGGGAGGGAAAGAAGAAGGAGGAAGGAAGGAAGAAGGAAGGAAGTGAGGGAGGGAGGATGAGGGAAGGGAGGGAGGGAGGGAGGAGGAAGGAAGGAAGGAAGGAAGGAAGGAGGGAGGGAGGGAGGGAGGGAGGGAGGTAAAGAAGGAAGGAAGGAAGGAGGGAGGGAGGGAAGGAAGGAAGGAAGGAAGGAAGGAAGGAAGGAAGGAGGGAGGGAGGGAATGAGGGAGGGAGGGAGGGAGGGAAGGAAAGAAGGAAGGAAGGAAGGAAGGAAGGAGGAGGGAGGGAGGGAGGGAGGGAGGGAAGGAAGGAAGGAAGGAAGGAGGGAGGGAGGGAGGGAAGGAAGGAAGGAAGGAAGGAAGGAGGGAATGAGGGAGGGAGGGAGGAAAGAAGGAAGGAAGGAGGAAGGAAGGAAGGAAGGAGGGAATGAGGGAGGGAGGGAGGGAAAGAAGGAAGGAAGGAAGGAAGGAAGGAAAGAAGGTGGGAGGGAGGGAGGGAGGGAGGGAGGGAGGGAGGGAAAGAAGGAAGGAAGGAAGGAAGGAAGGGAAGGAAGGAAGGGGGAGGGAGGAGGGAGGGAGGGAGGTAAAGAAGGAAGAAGGAAGGAAGGAAGGAGGGAGGGAGGGAGGGAAAGAAGGAAGGAAGGAAGGAAGGAAGGAAGGAAAGAAGGAAGAAGGACGGGAGGGAGGGAATGAGGGAGGGAGGGAAAGAAGGAAGGAAGGAAGGAAGGAAGGAAGGAAGGAAGGAAGGAAGGAGGAATGAGGGAGGGAGGGAGGGAGGGAAAGAAGGAAGGAAGGAAGGAAGGAAGGAAGGAAGGAGGGAGGGAGGGAATGAGGGAGGGAGGGAGGAGAGGGAAGGAAGGAAGGAAGGAAGGAAGGAGGGGAGGGAGGGAGGGAGGGAGGGAGGGAGGTAAAAGAAGAAGGAAGGAAGGAGGGAGGGAGGGAGGGAAGGAAGGAAGGAAGGAAGGAAGGACAGGAAGGAAGGAAGGAGGGAGGGAGGAGGGAATGAGGGAGGGACGGGAGGCGCCGGAAGGAAAGAAGGAAGGAAGGAAGGAAGGAAGGAAGGAAGGAAGGAGGGAGGAGGGAGGGAGGGAGGGAGGCGAGGGAGGGAACGGAAGGAAGGAAGGAGGGAAGGAGGGAACGGAGGAAGGAAGGAAGGAAGAGGAGAGTGTCAGGCAAGGAGGGGGCCACTGTGGAGGGAAGGAGGGGGCCACACCCATGGCGTGGTGTTTTGCCCCCACATAATAATAATAATAATTAATAATAATAATAATAATAATAATAGAAGCCCCCCAGTGGCACAGTGGGTTCAACCCCCTGTGCCGGCCGGACTGAAGACCGACAGGTTGCAGGTTCGAACTCCAGGGAAAGACGGATGAGCTCCCCCTGTCAGCCCCAGCTCCTCATGCAAAGGGGACATGAGAGAAGCCTCCCACAAGGATCGATAAAAACATCAATCGTCCGGGCAATGTCCCCTGGGCAACGTCCTTGCAGACAGACCAATTCTCTCACATCAGAAGCGACTTGCTCCTGACATGACAAAAATAATAATAATAATAATAATAATAATAATCAATGTTATTGATCTCCCGCCCTCTCTCTAAACAAGGACTCGGGGCGGCTTACAGAAAACGAGTCATAGTACAAAAACAAGAAGCAATAAATAAATAAATCATAATACATAAAACATAACAGATTAAACATAACAATAGCACAATAAGAAAAAGAATTCAAAATTTATGCTGGGTTAAAAACATAACGTACACCAGAGGCAAAACCAGTTTAAAGCCAGTTGGTATTGGTACAGCGATACAACCACCTTTGCAGTCAATTGTAGGTGAACCATTTTGGAACGCCTGCTTCCACACCCATGCTTTGAACTCTTTCCCAAAGGTCGCAAGAGAGGGCGCCGGCCTGGTTTCTTTAGGGAGAGCATGCCCGGTCTGGGGCGCCACCACCGAGAAGGCCCTCTCCTTCGTCCCCCCCAGCCGTGCGTGTGAGGGTGGTGGGACCGAGAGAAGGGCCTTCCCAGATGACTTTAAGACCCAAGTGGGTTCATAGTGGGAGACACAGTCATGCAAATAGGCTGGACCAAACCGTAAAGGGCTTAATAGGTGATAGTCTGCAATTGGAATTGGGTCCGGAAACTCACAGGGAGTGGTGAGCTCCTTGTAGTCAGCTCCTGTTAGGAATCTGGCTGCTGCTCTCTGCACTCATTGCAGTTTTCGAACTGCCTTCAAAGGCTATACTCCCCTG
>NC_090026.1:10000-108803 GCF_037176765.1 Anolis sagrei
TTGGTGTGCACGCTGGGGTCTTCAGACACGCCTCCGGACACGCCCCTTGGCCCACCCATGGATTGTGGAGAGGAGAGGAGGCGGGTGGAGCGCCGGGGATCGGGAAAGGGAGCCGGTGATGGGGAACAGATTGAACGCGGAGAACGATTGAGCGCCGGTTCTGATCGCGCACCCGGTGGCTGGGTGGAGCAGGAATGAGAGGGGCGTGGTGAGGCTCAGGGGTCCTGCCCCTTTGGGAAGAGGATCGCCCGGCAGTGAGGCAAGAAAGCCGAGGCTCCCCTCGGACTGTTAGGGCTGTTGTGAGCTGAGGGGGCGCTCCTCAAGTGGCAGTCAAGAGGCATTTACAGAGGCGCCTCTGCACCCCTGGCAAAAAAAAGTGTTCTGCGACCGCTTACTTCGCGTAATGGACGAGCCGCCCCTGAGTGGAGTGTATACACATATCTGTAGAAAGCTCAAGGTGGGAGAAAGAATCCTTGTTTCCCAAGATTCCCCCAGGCAGGAAGCAGCCAGGCTTTGAAGCTGCAAGGCCATTCAATGCAAAATCAAGCTGGCCAGTTGTAACATTCACATTTCTCTCAAACAGGCAAAAGTTCTTTCTCCCAACCTGGACTTTCCACAGAGTCACACACACACCACTTGCCTAGTTTCCAACAGACCTTTATGGAGAGACCCTCACTGGTTGACTTTGTAGCTGCAAGGCCATTCAGTGCTAATCAAGGCGGCCAATGGCAACATCCCCACTTGCTTCAAACAGAGAAGAGTTCTTTCTCCCACCCTGGACATCATTCCACGGGGATATAAACCCCACCTGGCTAGTTTCCAACAGACCTGTGAGAAGTGTTCAGCAGGGGAACTCTCTGCCCCAGAGTGTGGTGGAGGCTCCTTCTTTGGAAGCCCTTAAACAGAGGCTGGATGGCCATCTGTCGGGGGTGATTTGAATGCAATATTCCTGCTTCTTGGCAGAATGGGGTTGGACTGGATGGCCGACCAGATATCCTCCAACTCTAGGATTCTATGATTCTATGACCTCACAACCTCTGAGGATGCCTGCCTTAGACATGGGCAAAACGTCAGGAGAGAATGCTTCTGGAACATGGCCCCGAAAACTAACAGCAACCCAGTGATTCTGGCCATGAAAGCCTTTGACAAGCCTTGTGTGTTTGAAGCAAGAGTGGATGTTGCAATGAGCAAGCTGGATTGCTGCAAAGTCAATCAGTGAAAGTATTTGCATAGAAGTGACCTGGCTGCATGCTTTTGAATTGTTATTTTAGATGGTGAGCAAATGGCGAGGGAATAATAATAATAATAATAATAATAATAATAATAATAATAATAATGGAAGTCAGGCACCGAACTGGTGACTTAGAATCATAGAATCCTAGAATCAAAGAGTTGGAAGAGACCTCCTGGGCCATCCAGTCCAACCCCATTCTGCCAAGAAGCAGGAATATTGCATTCAAATCACCCCTGACAGATGGCCATCCAGCCTCTGTGTAAAAGCTTCCAAAGAAGGAGCCTCCACCACACTCCGGGCAGAGAGTTCCACTGCTGAACGGCTCGCACAGTCAGGAAGTTCTTCCTCATGTTCAGATGGAATTTCCTCTCTTGTAGTTTGAAGCCATTCCTCCATTGCGTCCTCGTCTCCAGGGAAGCGGAAATGAAGCTTGCTCCCTCCTCCTCCTCCCTGTGGCTTCCTCTCACATATTTATACATGGCTCTCATCATATCTCCTCTCAGCCTTCTCTTCTTCAGGCTAAACATGCCCAGTTCCCTAAGCCGCTCCTCATAGGGCTTGTTCTCCAGACCCTGGATAATTTTAGTCGCCCTCCTCTGGACACATTCCAGCTTAGAGTCAATATCTCTCTTGAATTGTGGTGCCCAGAATTGGACACAATATTCCAGATGTGGTCTAACCAAAGCGGAATAGAGCATAGGGAGCATGGCTTCCTTAGATCTAGGCACTAGGCTCCTCTTGATTCAGGCCAAAATCCCATTGGCTTTTTTTGCCGCCACATCACATTGTTGGCTCATGTTTACCTTCTTCCCCACGAGGACTCCAAGATCTTTTTCACACATCCTGCTCTTGAGCCAGGCCTCACCGTCCCCCATTCTGTATCTTTGCATTTCGTTTTTCCTGCCAAAGTGGAGTATCTTGCATTTGTCCCTGTTGAACTTCATTTTGTTAGTTTTGGCCCTTCATCTCTCTAATCTGTCAAGATCGTTTTGAATGCTGCTCCTGTCCTCTGGAGTATTGGCTATCCCTCCCAATTTGGTGTCATCTGCAAACTTGATGATCCTGCCTTCTAACCCTTCATCTAAGTCATTAATAAAGACTTACCCAAGGGGAATGAATTCTGCACCTGCTCGCAGTGCTTTCCAGTGTAGGGCGTGAAGCACTGGCAGTGACCCGCGACAGGGATCCCATTCTTGCACCAAGGCGGGGCTGTGGTGGAGGAAGCTTCCGGAAGCAGAAAGCAGAAATAATAAGTATTATTATTATTTATTTCCTGCATTTATAACCCACCTATCTCACCCCTGAAGGGGGACTCAGGGCAGCCTCACAGCAAGCACGATCAGTGCTTTCACATACAATTCAACAAATACAATTAAAACATTAAAACAGTTCATTAAAAAGCAATAAATTAAACATG
This sequence comes from Anolis sagrei, assembly GCF_037176765.1. Classification (NCBI taxonomy): domain Eukaryota; kingdom Metazoa; phylum Chordata; class Lepidosauria; order Squamata; family Anolidae; genus Anolis; species Anolis sagrei. Next base: position 12,652 of record NC_090026.1, read on the forward strand.
TCAAGTAAAATCCAAAGCCGGCTCCGGGTTAATACATTATCTCACCAGTTGCTTAAATCTATTATAATAATAATAGTAATAATAATAATAATACAACTTTGCATACTCCTCTACCTCTTCAAGGGGACTCCACATAAGCAAAGCAACACAGAAACCTACAGAGTAGCCATTTAAAACACTAACATAAAACAATTGTCACAGTTGTATACATTTAAAAATCCAATTCCAACACTATTCTATCATGCAATAATTTATTTATTTATTTGTTTATTTATTTAAAAGTTTTGTATGCCAAACTTCTCACCTCTCTTGAGGGACTCAGACCGGTTTCCAACCATAATATCACATACAGTCAATAAAACATCATAATTCATATTACAATAAAACATTAAAACAGCATAATAAGCGGACCTCCAGTTGTTTTGGCCTCCAACTCCCAGAAGCCCTTGCCAGCTTGTCCATTGGCCAGGAATTCTGGGAGTTGTAGCCCCGAACAGCAGGAGGGCCACAGTTTGAGGATGCCTGTCCCAACCAATGGCCAGAGTGGGGCCTGGGGCGACTCATTTCGTGGGCCTATGGAGTGACTATAAAAAAGGTCTGGGCCGGGGCTAGTACCACGAGATGACAAAGGACCAGGGGAGTGGGAGAAGTGCAAAGCTGGGTCCTAATGATTCCTGTAATGCATCTGATCTCAGCTGAATCACAATAAACGCCTCGATCACTGAACCTCTTCAGCCTCCGGTGGGATTAATTCTTAATATTTTTCGTTCTTTGGATTGGCTTTCGCTGGCTGCTCACCGAGGTTTAAGGACCCCTTTAGCGGTCTTCAGGGATCTCTCCCGCTGGGAGAAACCCTCCAAAAGAGCTCGATATCATTTGGCTTTACCACGAAGGGACTCCTGCTTGAGGTCCAGACTAAATTATAGCCTAAATTTTCAAGCAGGCACCTTGGTCCAGGAGCTTGGGCCAGATTGCTGGGAGGAACAGCTTGGGAAAAGAGGCACCTCTCTTAATTTGGACTCTTCTTCTTGACAAAACTACAAATTCTCCCAAAGCCAAATTTCCTCCCAGTCTCTGACCTGGGTTCCCGGTGCAAAGGAGTGCCAGGGAAGCCTTGATCCAAGGACTTCCAGGAAGAGGAGCGACCGACGCAGAAGGGGGAAAACGTCCGGACAGGTAAGAGAAAGCAACCGTGGGTCGCCCCGGTGTTTCGTCAGGTGGGAGGGGTCCTAGACTTCCCGAACCAGCTTCGGAGTTAGCCCACTGGGGAGGGATTCTCTGGGACTCGGTAACAAATTCCTGACTGGGGGTGGCGGACATCTAGGCGTCTGAGGTCCAGATCTTGCAATTCAGCTCGCTTTTGCGGACCTGACGGGAGCTACGTGGGAAAGGGAGTCCTCCCCTTTTGACTGCCTAGCTGTCAGGTGCTGATCGCCCCGAGCTCTCCTGCCCAGGAACTCTTCAGGTTCTGGCCTATATCACTAACTGATGGCCAGGGTAGGGCCTGGGGCCTGAGACTAATCGTTTCAAAGGTTTGATGGAACTACCAATTCTTCAAGTCCCTGCGCAAAGAGGGGAATGATGGGGCCTGTCTGGGGCATGGAGAGACTGCTCACCAGTAGGCTTTGTGGAAGTGCTCTGAAGAACGGTTGTGGAAGAAGATGAGGTGGATCCTGCTTTAGTTCCATGATGAGTGGATGGTGATGGTGAAGGGCTGGTTTGGATGCCTGTGGGCATGGCTCTCGGCGTGGTGGAGCTATTGCTGGAAGAAGAGCCGGAAGGCAGATGTGGCATCTTGGTTGACACGGAAAACGAGGTTGTCCCTCCTGTGGTACTCCTGGAAGGAATTGAAGGAACCACTACATGATGGGAGGTGGAAAATGGTTCGCTGGTGGTCTCTGTGGTTCTCGGTTCCTCAGAGATGGTATTGGAATGAGTGGATGTAAACCATACATGGTTTGAGGTGAAAATGTTCTCTGTGGTTGCAGATTCCTCAGAGACAGTAATAGAAGGAGTAGATGTAAATGGTACATGACTGGAGGCGGAGAAAGTCTTTGTGGTTGTGGGTTCCTTAGGTATTGTACTGGAAGGAGGTGATTTCAGCGGTTCATGAGTGCTGGCAGAGATGGTCCCTGTGGTTGTAGGTTCCTTAGCTGTTGTACTTGAATGAGTGGATTCCAGCAGTGGATGAGTGGAAGCGGACGGAGTCTCTGTGGTTGTAGGTTCCTCGGAGATGGTAGGGGAAGGAGTAGATCTAAACGGTACATGACTGGAAATGGGGATGGTCACTGTGGTTGTAGGTTGCTCAGAGATGGTAGTGGAAGGAGTGGATCTAAAGGATACATGACTGGAGGTGGAGATGGCTTCTGTGGTTGTAGGTTCCTCAGAGGTGGCACTGGAATGAGTGGACATAAAAGGTACATGACTGGAGGCGGAGAGGGTCTCTGTGGTTGTAGGTTCCTCAGAGATGGTAGTGGAAGGAGTGGATCTAAAGGATACATGACTGGAGGTGGAGATGGCTTCTGTGGTTGTAGGTTCCTCAGAGGTAGCACTGGAATGAGTGGACATAAAAGGTACATGACTGGAGGCGGAGAGGGTCTCTGTGGTTGTAGGTTTCTCAGAGATGGTAGTGGAAGGAGAGGATCTAAAGGATACATGACTGGAGGTGGAGATGGCTTCTCTGGTTGTAGGTTCCTCAGAGGTGGCACTGGAATGAGTGGACATAAAAGGTACATGACTGGAGGCGGAGAGGGTCTCTGTGGTTGTAGGTTCCTCAGAGATGGTAGTGGAAGGAGTGGATCTAAAGGATACATGACTGGAGGTGGAGATGGCTTCTGTGGTTGTAGGTTCCTCAGAGGTGGCACTGGAATGAGTGGACATAAAAGGTACATGACTGGAGGCGGAGAGGGTCTCTGTGGTTGTAGGTTCCTCAGAGATGGTAGCGGAAGGAGAGGATCTAAAGGATACATGACTGGAGGTGGAGATGGCTTCTGTGGTTGTAGGTTCCTCAGAGGTGGCACTGGAATGAGTGGACATAAAAGGTAAATGACTGGAGGCGGAGAGGGTCTCTGTGGTTGTAGGTTTCTCAGAGATGGTAGTGGAAGGAGAGGATCTAAAGGATACATGACTGGAGGTGGAGATGGCTTCTGTGGATGTAGGTTCCTCAGAGGTGGCACTGGAATGAGTGGACATAAAAGGTACATGACTGGAGGCGGAGAGGGTCTCTGTGGTTGTAGGTTCCTCAGAGGTGGCACTGGAATGAGTGGACATAAAAGGTGCGTGACTGGAGGCGGAGAGGGTCTCTGTGGTTGTAGGTTCCTCAGAGATGGTAGTGGAAGGAGTGGATCTAAAGGATACATGACTGGAAGTGGAGATGGCTTCTGTGGTTGTAGGTTCCTCAGAGGTGACACTGGAATGAGTGGACATAAAAGGTACATGACTGGAGGCGGAGAGGGTCTCTGTGGTTGTAGGTTCCTCAGAGATGGTAGTGGAAGGAGTGGATCTAAAGGATACATGACTGGAAGTGGAGATGGCTTCTGTGGTTGTAGGTTCCTCAGAGGTGGCACTGGAATGAGTGGACATAAAAGGTACATGACTGGAGGCGGAGAGGGTCTCAGTGGTTGTAGGTTCCTCAGAGATGGTAGTGGAAGGAGTGGATTTAAAGGATACATGACTGGAAGTGGAGATGGCTTCTGTGGTTGTAGGTTCCTCAGAGGTGGCACTGGAATGAGTGGACATAAAAGGTACATGACTGGAGGCGGAGAGGGTCTCTGTGGTTGTAGGTTTCTCAGAGATGGTAGTGGAAGGAGAGGATCTAAAGGATACATGACTGGAGGTGGAGATGGCTTCTGTGGTTGTAGGTTCCTCAGAGGTGGCACTGGAATGAGTGGACATAAAAGGTACATGACTGGAGGCGGACAGGGTCTCAGTGGTTGTAGGTTTCTCAGAGATGGTAGTGGAAGGAGTGGATATAAAGGATACATGACTGGAAGTGGAGATGGCTTCTGTGGTTGTAGGTTCCTCAGAGGTGGCACTGGAATGAGTGGACATAAAAGGTACATGACTGGAGGCGGAGAGGGTCTCTGTGGTTGTAGGTTCCTCAGAGATGGTAGCGGAAGGAGAGGATCTAAAGGATACATGACTGGAGGTGGAGATGGCTTCTGTGGTTGTAGGTTCCTCAGAGGTGGCACTGGAATGAGTGGACATAAAAGGTAAATGACTGGAGGCGGAGAGGGTCTCTGTGGTTGTAGGTTTCTCAGAGATGGTAGTGGAAGGAGAGGATCTAAAGGATACATGACTGGAGGTGGAGATGGCTTCTGTGGATGTAGGTTCCTCAGAGGTGGCACTGGAATGAGTGGACATAAAAGGTACATGACTGGAGGCGGAGAGGGTCTCTGTGGTTGTAGGTTCCTCAGAGGTGGCACTGGAATGAGTGGACATAAAAGGTGCGTGACTGGAGGCGGAGAGGGTCTCTGTGGTTGTAGGTTCCTCAGAGATGGTAGTGGAAGGAGTGGATCTAAAGGATACATGACTGGAAGTGGAGATGGCTTCTGTGGTTGTAGGTTCCTCAGAGGTGACACTGGAATGAGTGGACATAAAAGGTACATGACTGGAGGCGGAGAGGGTCTCTGTGGTTGTAGGTTCCTCAGAGATGGTAGTGGAAGGAGTGGATCTAAAGGATACATGACTGGAAGTGGAGATGGCTTCTGTGGTTGTAGGTTCCTCAGAGTTGGCACTGGAATGAGTGGACATAAAAGGTACATGACTGGAGGCGGAGAAAGTCTCAGTGGTTGTAGGTTCCTCAGAGATGGTAGTGGAAGGAGTGGATTTAAAGGATACATGACTGGAAGTGGAGATGGCTTCTGTGGTTGTAGGTTCCTCAGAGGTGGCACTGGAATGAGTGGACATAAAAGGTACATGACTGGAGGCGGAGAGGGTCTCTGTGGTTGTAGGTTTCTCAGAGATGGTAGTGGAAGGAGAGGATCTAAAGGATACATGACTGGAGGTGGAGATGGCTTCTGTGGTTGTAGGTTCCTCAGAGGTGGCACTGGAATGAGTGGACATAAAAGGTACATGACTGGAGGCGGACAGGGTCTCAGTGGTTGTAGGTTTCTCAGAGATGGTAGTGGAAGGAGTGGATATAAAGGATACATGACTGGAAGTGGAGATGGCTTCTGTGGTTGTAGGTTCCTCAGAGGTGGCACTGGAATGAGTGGACATAAAAGGTGCGTGACTGGAGGCGGAGAGGGTCTCTGTGGTTGTAGGTTTCTCAGAGATGGTAGTGGAAGGAGTGGATCTAAAGGATACATGACTGGAGGTGGAGATGGCTTCTGTGGTTTTAGGTTCCTCAGAGGTGGCACTGGAATGAGTGGACATAAAAGGTACATGACTGGAGGCGGAGAGGGTCTCAGTGGTTGTAGGTTCCTCAGAGATGGTAGTGGAAGGAGTGGATTTAAAGGATACATGACTGGAAGCGGAGATGGCTTCTGTGGTTGTAGGTTCCTCAGAGGTGGCACTGGAACGAGTGGACATAAAAGGTACATGACTGGAGGCGGAGAGGGTCTCTGTGGTTGTAGGTTTCTCAGAGATGGTAGTGGAAGGAGAGGATCTAAAGGATACATGACTGGAGGTAGAGATGGCTTCTGTGGTTGTAGGTTCCTCAGAGGTGGCACTGGAATGAGTGGACATAAAAGGTGCGTGACTGGAGGCGGAGAGGGTCTCTGTGGTTGTAGGTTCCTCAGAGATGGTAGTGGAAGGAGTGGATCTAAAGGATACATGACTGGAAGTGGAGATGGCTTCTGTGGTTGTAGGTTCCTCAGAGGTGGCACTGGAATGAGTGGACATAAAAGGTACATGACTGGAGGCGGAGAGGGTCTCAGTGGTTGTAGGTTCCTCAGAGATGGTAGTGGAAGGAGTGGATTTAAAGGATACATGACTGGAAGTGGAGATGGCTTCTGTGGTTGTAGGTTCCTCAGAGGTGGCACTGGAATGAGTGGACATAAAAGGTACATGACTGGAGGCGGAGAGGGTCTCTGTGGTTGTAGGTTTCTCAGAGATGGTAGTGGAAGGAGAGGATCTAAAGGATACATGACTGGAGGTGGAGATGGCTTCTGTGGTTGTAGGTTCCTCAGAGGTGGCACTGGAATGAGTGGACATAAAAGGTACATGACTGAAGGCAGAGAGGGTCTCTGTGGTTGTAGGTTTCTCAGAGATGGTAGTGGAAGGAGTGGATCTAAAGGATACATGACTGGAGGTGGAGATGGCTTCTGTGGTTGTAGGTTCCTCAGAGGTGGCACTGGAATGAGTGGACATAAAAGGTACATGACTGGAGGCGGACAGGGTCTCAGTGGTTGTAGGTTTCTCAGAGATGGTAGTGGAAGGAGTGGATATAAAGGATACATGACTGGAAGTGGAGATGGCTTCTGTGGTTGTAGGTTCCTCAGAGGTGGCACTGGAATGAGTGGACATAAAAGGTGCGTGACTGGAGGCGGAGAGGGTCTCTGTGGTTGTAGGTTTCTCAGAGATGGTAGTGGAAGGAGTGGATCTAAAGGATACATGACTGGAGGTGGAGATGGCTTCTGTGGTTTTAGGTTCCTCAGAGGTGGCACTGGAATGAGTGGACATAAAAGGTACATGACTGGAGGCGGAGAGGGTCTCAGTGGTTGTAGGTTCCTCAGAGATGGTAGTGGAAGGAGTGGATTTAAAGGATACATGACTGGAGGTGGAGATGGCTTCTGTGGTTGTAGGTTCCTCAGAGGTGGCACTGGAATGAGTGGACATAAAAGGTGCGTGACTGGAGGCGGAGAGGGTCTCTGTGGTTGTAGGTTCCTCAGAGATGGTAGTGGAAGGAGTGGATCTAAAGGATACATGACTGGAAGTGGAGATGGCTTCTGTGGTTGTAGGTTCCTCAGAGGTGGCACTGGAATGAGTGGACATAAAAGGTACATGACTGGAGGCGGAGAGGGTCTCAGTGGTTGTAGGTTCCTCAGAGATGGTAGTGGAAGGAGTGGATTTAAAGGATACATGACTGGAAGTGGAGATGGCTTCTGTGGTTGTAGGTTCCTCAGAGGTGGCACTGGAACGAGTGGACATAAAAGGTACATGACTGGAGGCGGAGAGGGTCTCTGTGGTTGTAGGTTTCTCAGAGATGGTAGTGGAAGGAGAGGATCTAAAGGATACATGACTGGAAGTGGAGATGGCTTCTGTGGTTGTAGGTTCCTCAGAGGTGGTACTGGAACGAGTGGACATAAAAGGTACATGACTGGAGGCAGAGGGGGTCTCTGTGGTTGTAGGTTTCTCAGAGATGGTAGTGGAAGGAGAGGATCTAAAGGATACATGACTGGAGGTGGAGATGGCTTCTGTGGTTGTAGGTTCCTCAGAGGTGGCACTGGAATGAGTGGACATAAAAGGTACATGACTGGAGGCGGAGAGGGTCTCTGCGGTTGTAGGTTCCTCAGAGATGGTAGTGGAAGGAGTGGATCTAAAGGATACATGACTGGAGGTGGAGATGGCTTCTGTGGTTGTAGGTTCCTCAGAGGTGGCACTGGAATGAGTGGACATAAAAGGTACATGACTGGAGGCGGAGAGGGTCTCAGTGGTTGTAGGTTTCTCAGAGATGGTAGTGGAAGGAGAGGATCTAAAGGATACATGTCTGGAGGTGGAGATGGCTTCTGTGGTTGTAGGTTCCTCAGAGGTGGCACTGGAATGAGTGGACATAAAAGGTACATGACTGGAGGCGGAGAGGGTCTCTGTGGTTGTAGGTTTCTCAGAGATGGTAGCGGAAGGAGAGGATCTAAAGGATACATGACTGGAGGTGGAGATGGCTTCTGTGGTTGTAGGTTCCTTAGAGGTGGCACTGGAATGAGTGGACATAAAAGGTACATGACTGGAGGCGGAGAGGGTCTCTGTGGTTGTAGGTTCCTCAGAGATGGTAGTGGAAGGAGTGGATCTAAAGGATACATGACTGGAGGTAGAGATGGCTTCTGTGGTTGTAGGTTCCTCAGAGGTGGCACTGGAATGAGTGGACATAAAAGGTACATGACTGGAGGCGGAGAGGGTCTCAGTGATTGTAGGTTTCTCAGAGATGGTAGTGGAAGGAGTGGATTTAAAGGATACATGACTGGAGGTGGAGATGGCTTCTGTGGTTGTAGGTTCCTCAGAGATGGTAGTGGAAGGAGTGGATATAAAGGATACATGACTGGAGGTGGAGATGGCTTCTGTGGTTGTAGGTTCCTCAGAGATGGTAGTGGAAGGAGTGGATTTAAAGGATACATGACTGGAGGTGGAGATGGCTTCTGTAGTTGTAGGTTCCTCAGAGAAGGCACTGGAATGAGTGGACATAAAAGGTACATGACTGGAGGCGGAGAGGGTCTCTGTGGTTGTAGGTTTCTCAGAGATGGTAGTGGAAGGAGTGGATTTAAAGGATACATGACTGGAGGTGGAGATGGCTTCTGTGGTTGTAGGTTCCTCAGAGGTGGCACTGGAATGAGTGGACATAAAAGGTGTGTGACTGGAGGCGGAGAGGGTCTCTGTGGTTGTAGGTTCCTCAGAGATGGTAGTGGAAGGAGTGGATCTAAAGGATACATGACTGGAGGTAGAGATGGCTTCTGTGGTTGTAGGTTCCTCAGAGGTGGCACTGGAATGAGTGGACATAAAAGGTACATGACTGGAGGCAGAGGGGGTCTCTGTGGTTGTAGGTTCCTCAGAGATGGTAGTGGAAGGAGAGGATCTAAAGGATACATGACTGGAGGTGGAGATGGCTTCTGTGGTTGTAGGTTCCTCAGAGGTGGCACTGGAATGAGTGGACATAAAAGGTACATGACTGGAGGCGGAGAGGGTCTCTGTGGTTGTAGGTTCCTCAGAGATGGTAGTGGAAGGAGAGGATCTAAAGGATACATGACTGGAGGTGGAGATGGCTTCTGTGGTTGTAGGTTCCTCAGAGGTGGCACTGGAATGAGTGGACATAAAAGGTACATGACTGGAGGCGGAGAGGGTCTCAGTGGTTGTAGGTTTCTCAGAGATGGTAGTGGAAGGAGAGGATCTAAAGGATACATGACTGGAGGTGGAGATGGCTTCTGTGGTTGTAGGTTCCTCAGAGGTGGCACTGGAATGAGTGGACATAAAAGGTACATGACTGGAGGCGGAGAGGGTCTCAGTGGTTGTAGGTTTCTCAGAGATGGTAGTGGAAGGAGAGGATTTAAAGGATACATGACTGGAGGTGGAGATGGCTTCTGTGGTTGTAGGTTCCTCAGAGGTGGCACTGGAATGAGTGGACATAAAAGGTACATGACTGGAGGCAGAGGGGGTCTCTGTGGTTGTAGGTTCCTTAGAGATGGTAGTGGAAGGAGAGGATCTAAAGGATACATGACTGGAGGTGGAGATGGCTTCTGTGGTTGTAGGTTCCTCAGAGGTGGCACTGGAATGAGTGGACATAAAAGGTACATGACTGGAGGCAGAGGGGGTCTCTGTGGTTGTAGGTTCCTCAGAGATGGTAGTGGAAGGAGAGGATCTAAAGGATACATGACTGGAGGTGGAGATGGCTTCTGTGGTTGTAGGTTCCTCAGAGGTAGCACTGGAATGAGTGGACATAAAAGGTACATGACTGGAGGCGGACAGGGTCTCTGTGGTTGTAGGTTCCTCAGAGATGGTAGTGGAAGGAGAGGATCTAAAGGATACATGTCTGGAGGTGGAGATGGCTTCTGTGGTTGTAGGTTCCTCAGAGGTGGCACTGGAATGAGTGGACATAAAAGGTACATGACTGGAGGCGGAGAGGGTCTCTGTGGTTGTAGGTTTCTCAGAGATGGTAGCGGAAGGAGAGGATCTAAAGGATACATGACTGGAGGTGGAGATGGCTTCTGTGGATGTAGGTTCCTTAGAGGTGGCACTGGAATGAGTGGACATAAAAGGTACATGACTGGAGGCGGAGAGGGTCTCTGTGGTTGTAGGTTTCTCAGAGATGGTAGTGGAAGGAGTGGATCTAAAGGATACATGACTGGAGGTAGAGATGGCTTCTGTGGTTGTAGGTTCCTCAGAGGTGGCACTGGAATGAGTGGACATAAAAGGTACATGACTGGAGGCGGAGAGGGTCTCAGTGATTGTAGGTTTCTCAGAGATGGTAGTGGAAGGAGTGGATTTAAAGGATACATGACTGGAGGTGGAGATGGCTTCTGTGGTTGTAGGTTCCTCAGAGATGGTAGTGGAAGGAGTGGATATAAAGGATACATGACTGGAGGTGGAGATGGCTTCTGTGGTTGTAGGTTCCTCAGAGGTGGCACTGGAATGAGTGGACATAAAAGGTACATGACTGGAGGCGGAGAGGGTCTCTGTGGTTGTAGGTTTCTCAGAGATGGTAGTGGAAGGAGTGGATTTAAAGGATACATGACTGGAGGTGGAGATGGCTTCTGTAGTTGTAGGTTCCTCAGAGAAGGCACTGGAATGAGTGGACATAAAAGGTACATGACTGGAGGCGGAGAGGGTCTCTGTGGTTGTAGGTTTCTCAGAGATGGTAGTGGAAGGAGTGGATTTAAAGGATACATGACTGGAGGTGGAGATGGCTTCTGTGGTTGTAGGTTCCTCAGAGGTGGCACTGGAATGAGTGGACATAAAAGGTGTGTGACTGGAGGCGGAGAGGGTCTCTGTGGTTGTAGGTTCCTCAGAGATGGTAGTGGAAGGAGTGGATCTAAAGGATACATGACTGGAGGTAGAGATGGCTTCTGTGGTTGTAGGTTCCTCAGAGGTGGCACTGGAATGAGTGGACATAAAAGGTACATGACTGGAGGCGGAGAGGGTCTCTGTGGTTGTAGGTTCCTCAGAGATGGTAGTGGAAGGAGTGGATCTAAAGGATACATGACTGGAGGTGGAGATGGCTTCTGTGGTTGTAGGTTCCTCAGAGGTGGCACTGGAATGAGTGGACATAAAATGTACATGACTGGAGGTGGAGACGGCTTCTGTGGTTGTAGGTTCCTCAGAGGTGGCACTAGTTGTGGGTTCCTTAGGTGTTGTACTGGAAGGAGTGGATTCTAGCGGTTCGTGAGTGGACGCAGAAGGAGTCTTTGTCGTCGTGGCTTCCCTCGGTGTTGTACTGGAAGGAGTAGATTCTAGCGGTTCGTGAGTGGAAGCAGAAGGAGTCTTTGTAGTTGTGGGTTCCTTAGGTGTTGTACTGGAAGGAGTGGATTCCAGCGGTTCATGAGTGGAAGCAGAAGAATTCTTTGTAGTTGTGGGTTCCTTAGGTGTTGTACTGGAAGGAGTGGATTCCAGCGGTTCGTGAGTGGAAGCAGAAGGAGTCTTTGTAGTTGTGGGTTCCTTCGGTGTTGTACTGGAAGGAGTAGATTCCAGCGGTTCGTGAGTGGACACAGAAGGAGTCTTTGTAGTTGTGGGTTCCTTAGGTGTTGTACTAGAAGGAGTGGATTCCAGCGGTTCATGAGTGGAAGCAGAAGAATTCTTTGTAGTTGTGGGTTCCTTAGGTGTTGTACTGGAAGGAGTGGATTCCAGCGGTTCATGAGTGGAAGCAGAAGGAGTCTTTGTAGTTGTGGGTTCCTTCGGTGTTGTACTGGAAGGAGTGGATTCCAGCGGTTCGTGAGTGGACACAGAAGGAGTCTTTGTAGTTGTGGGTTCCTTAGGTGTTGTACTAGAAGGAGTGGATTCCAGCGGTTCATGAGTGGAAGCAGAAGGAGTCTTTGTAGTTGTGGGTTCCTTAGGTGTTGTACTGGAAGGAGAGGATTCCAGCGGTTCGTGAGTGGAAGCAGAAGGAGTCTTTGTAGTTGTGGGTTCCTTAGGTGTTGTACTAGAAGGAGTGGATTCCAGTGGTTCATGAGTGGACGCAGAAGGAGTCTTTGTAGTTGTGGGTTCCTTAGGTGTTGTACTGGAAGGAGTGGATTCTAGCGGTTCGTGAGTGGAAGCAGAAGGAGTCTTTGTAGTTGTGGGTTCCTTAGGTGTTGTACTGGAAGGAGTGGATTCCAGCGGTTCGTGAGTGGAAGCAGGAGTCTTTGTAGTTGTGGGTTCCTTAGGTGTTGTACTAGAAGGAGTGGATTCCAGCGGTTCATGAGTGGAAGCAGAAGGAGTCTTTGTAGTTGTGGGTTCCTTATGTGTTGTACTGGAAGGTGATGATTCTAGCGGTTCATGAGTGGAAGCAGAAGGAGTCTTTCTGGTTGTGGGTTCCTTAGGTGTTGTACTGGAAGGAGTGGATTCCAGCGGTTCATGAGTGGAAGCAGAAGGAGTCTTTGTAGTTGTGGGTTCCTTAGGTGTTGTACTGGAAGGAGTGGATTCTAGCGGTTCATGAGTGGACGCAGAAGGAGACTTTGTAGTTGTGGGTTCCTTAGGTGTTGTACTAGAAGGAGTGGATTCCAGCGGTTCATGAGTGGAAGCAGAAGGAGTCTTTGTGCTTGTGGGTTCCTTAGGTGTTGTGCTGGAAGGAGAGGATTCCAGCGGTGCATGAGTGGAAGCAGAAGGAGTCTTTGTAGTTGTGGGTTCCTTAGCTGTTGTACTGGAAGGAGTGGATTCCAGCGGTTCGTGAGTGGAAGCAGAAGGAGTCTTTGTAGTTGTGGGTTCCTTAGGTGTTGTACTAGAAGGAGATGATTCTAGCGGTTCATGAGTGGAAGCAGAAGGAGTCTTTGTAGTTGTGGGTTCCTTAGGTGTTGTACTGGAAGGAGTGGATTCCAGCGGTTCATGAGTGGAAGCAGAAGGAGTCTTTGTAGTTGTGGGTTCCTTAGGTGTTGTACTGGAAGGAGTGGATTCCAGCGGTTCGTGAGTGGAAGCAGAAGGAGTCTTTGTAGTTGTGGGTTCCTTAGGTGTTGTACTGGAAGGAGTGGATTCCAGCGGTTCGTGAGTGGAAGCAGAAGGAGTCTTTGTTGTTCTGGGTTCCTTAGGTGTTGTACTGGAAGGAGTGGATTCCAGCGGTTCATGAGTGGAAGCTGAAGGAGTCTTTGTAGTTGTGGGTTCCTTAGGTGTTGTACTGGAAGGAGTGGATTCCAGCGGTTCGTGAGTGGAAGCAGAAGGAGTCTTTGTAGTTGTGGGTTCCTTAGGTGTTGTACTGGAAGGAGTGGATTCCAGCGGTTCGTGAGTGGAAGCAGAAGGAGTCTTTGTTGTTCTGGGTTCCTTAGGTGTTGTACTGGAAGGAGATGATTCTAGCGGTTCATGAGTGGAAGCAGAAGGAGTCTTTGTAGTTGTGGGTTCCTTAGGTGTTGTACTGGAAGGAGTGGATTCTTGCGGTTCATAAGTGGACGCAGAAGGAGTCTTTGTAGTTGTGGGTTCCTTAGGTGTTGTACTGGAAGGAGTGGATTCCAGCGGTTCGTGAGTGGAAGCAGAAGGAGTCTTTGTAGATGTGGGTTCCTTAGGTGTTGTACTGGAAGGAGAGGATTCTTGCGGTTCGTGAGTGGAAGCCGAAGGAGTCTTTGTAGTTGTGGGTTCCTTAGGTGGTGTACTGGAAGGAGATGATTCTAGCGGTTCATGAGTGGAAGCAGAAGGAGTCTTTGTAGTTGTGGGTTCCTTAGGTGTTGTACTGGAAGGAGTGGATTCCAGCGGTTCGTGAGTGGAAGCAGAAGGAGTCTTTGTAGTTGTGGGTTCCTTAGGGGTTGTACTGGAAGGAGTGGATTCCAGCGGTTCGTGAGTGGAAGCAGAAGGAGTCTTTGTAGTTGTGGGTTCCTTAGGTGTTGTACTGGAAGGAGATGATTCTAGCGGTTCATGAGTGGAAGCAGAAGGAGTCTTTGTAGTTGTGGGTACCTTAGGTGTTGTACTGGAAGGAGTGGATTCCAGCGGTTCGTGAGTGGAAGCAGAAGGAGTCTTTGTAGTTGTGGGTTCCTTAGGTGTTGTACTAGAAGGAGTGGATTCCAGCGGTTTGTGAGTGGAAGTAGAAGGAGTCTTTGTAGTTGTGGGTTCCTTAGGTGTTGTACTGGAAGGAGTGGATTCCAGCGGTTCGTGAGTGGAAGCAGAAGGAGTCTTTGTACTTGTGGGTTCCTTAGGTGTTGTACTGGAAGGAGTGGAATCCAGCGGTTTGTGAGTGGAAGCAGAAGGAGTCTTTGTAGTTGTGGGTTCCTTAGGTGTTGTACTGGAAGGAGTGGATTCCAGCGGTTCGTGAGTGGAAGCAGAAGGAGTCTTTGTAGTTGTGGGTTCCTTAGGTGTTGTACTAGAAGGAGTGGATTCCAGCGGTTTGTGAGTGGAAGCAGAAGGAGTCTTTGTAGTTGTGGGTTCCTTAGGTGTTGTACTGGAAGGAGTGGATTCCAGCGGTTCGTGAGTGGAAGCAGAAGGAGTCTTTGTAGTTGTGGGTTCCTTAGGTGTTGTACTGGAAGGAGTGGATTCCAGCGGTTTGTGAGTGGAAGCAGAAGGAGTCTTTGTAGTTGTGGGTTCCTTAGGTGTTGTACTGGAAGGAGTGGATTCTAGCGGTTCGTGAGTGGAAGCAGAAGGAGTCTTTGTGGTTGTGGGTTCCTTAGGTGTTGTACTAGAAGGAGTGGATTCCAGCCGTGCATGAGTGGAAGCAGAAGGAGTCTTTGTGGTTGTGGGTTCCTTAGGTGTTGTACTAGAAGGAGTGGATTCCAGCGGTTCGTGAGTGGAAGCAGAAGGAGTCTTTGTAGTTGTGGGTTCCTTAGGTGTTGTACTAGAAGGAGTGGATTCCAGCGGTTCATGAGTGGAAGCAGAAGGAGTCTTTGTGGTTGTGGGTTCCTTAGGTGTTGTACTGGAAGGAGTGGATTCTAGCGGTTCGTGAGTGGAAGCAGAAGGAGTCTTTGTGGTTGTGGGTTCCTTAGGTGTTGTACTAGAAGGAGTGGATTCCAGCGGTTCGTGAGTGGAAGCAGAAGGAGTCTTTGTAGTTGTGGGTTCCTTAGGTGTTGTACTAGAAGGAGTGGATTCCAGCGGTTCATGAGTGGAAGCAGAAGGAGTCTTTGTGGTTGTGGGTTCCTTAGGTGTTGTACTAGAAGGAGTGGATTCCAGCGGTTCGTGAGTGGAAGCAGAAGGAGTCTTTGTAGTTGTGGGTTCCTTAGGTGTTGTACTGGAAGGAGTGGATTCTAGCGGTTCGTGAGTGGAAGCAGAAGGAGTCTTTGTGGTTGTGGGTTCCTTAGGTGTTGTACTAGAAGGAGTGGATTCCAGCGGTTCGTGAGTGGAAGCAGAAGGAGTCTTTGTGGTTGTGGGTTCCTTAGGTGTTGTACTAGAAGGAGTGGATTCCAGCGGTTCGTGAGTGGAAGCAGAAGGAGTCTTTGTAGTTGTGGGTTCCTTAGGTGTTGTACTAGAAGGAGTGGATTCCAGCGGTTCGTGAGTGGAAGCAGAAGGAGTCTTTGTAGTTGTGGGTTCCTCAGGTGTTGTACTAGAAGGAGTGGATTCCAGCGGTTCGTGAGTGGAAGCAGAAGGAGTCTTTGTGGTTGTGGGTTCCTTAGGGGTTGTACTGGAAGGAGTGGATTCTAGCGGTTCGTGAGTGGAAGCAGAAGGAGTCTTTGTGGTTGTGGGTTCCTTAGGTGTTGTACTAGAAGGAGTGGATTCCAGCGGTTTGTGAGTGGAAGCAGAAGGAGTCTTTGTGGTTGTGGGTTCCTTAGGTGTTGTACTGGAAGGAGTGGATTCCAGCGGTTTGTGAGTGGAAGCAGAAGGAGTCTTTGTAGTTGTGGGTTCCTTAGGTGTTGTACTGGAAGGAGTGGATTCTAGCGGTTCGTGAGTGGAAGCAGAAGGAGTCTTTGTGGTTGTGGGTTCCTTAGGTGTTGTACTAGAAGGAGTGGATTCCAGCCGTGCATGAGTGGAAGCAGAAGGAGTCTTTGTGGTTGTGGGTTCCTTAGGTGTTGTACTAGAAGGAGTGGATTCCAGCGGTTCGTGAGTGGAAGCAGAAGGAGTCTTTGTAGTTGTGGGTTCCTTAGGTGTTGTACTAGAAGGAGTGGATTCCAGCGGTTCATGAGTGGAAGCAGAAGGAGTCTTTGTGGTTGTGGGTTCCTTAGGTGTTGTACTGGAAGGAGTGGATTCTAGCGGTTCGTGAGTGGAAGCAGAAGGAGTCTTTGTGGTTGTGGGTTCCTTAGGTGTTGTACTAGAAGGAGTGGATTCCAGCGGTTCGTGAGTGGAAGCAGAAGGAGTCTTTGTAGTTGTGGGTTCCTTAGGTGTTGTACTAGAAGGAGTGGATTCCAGCGGTTCATGAGTGGAAGCAGAAGGAGTCTTTGTGGTTGTGGGTTCCTTAGGTGTTGTACTAGAAGGAGTGGATTCCAGCGGTTCGTGAGTGGAAGCAGAAGGAGTCTTTGTAGTTGTGGGTTCCTTAGGTGTTGTACTGGAAGGAGTGGATTCTAGCGGTTCGTGAGTGGAAGCAGAAGGAGTCTTTGTGGTTGTGGGTTCCTTAGGTGTTGTACTAGAAGGAGTGGATTCCAGCGGTTCGTGAGTGGAAGCAGAAGGAGTCTTTGTGGTTGTGGGTTCCTTAGGTGTTGTACTAGAAGGAGTGGATTCCAGCGGTTCGTGAGTGGAAGCAGAAGGAGTCTTTGTAGTTGTGGGTTCCTTAGGTGTTGTACTAGAAGGAGTGGATTCCAGCGGTTCGTGAGTGGAAGCAGAAGGAGTCTTTGTAGTTGTGGGTTCCTTAGGTGTTGTACTAGAAGGAGTGGATTCCAGCGGTTCATGAGTGGAAGCAGAAGGAGTCTTTGTGGTTGTGGGTTCCTTAGGTGTTGTACTGGAAGGAGTGGATTCTAGCGGTTCGTGAGTGGAAGCAGAAGGAGTCTTTGTGGTTGTGGGTTCCTTAGGTGTTGTACTAGAAGGAGTGGATTCCAGCGGTTCGTGAGTGGAAGCAGAAGGAGTCTTTGTAGTTGTGGGTTCCTTAGGTGTTGTACTAGAAGGAGTGGATTCCAGCGGTTCATGAGTGGAAGCAGAAGGAGTCTTTGTGGTTGTGGGTTCCTTAGGTGTTGTACTAGAAGGAGTGGATTCCAGCGGTTCGTGAGTGGAAGCAGAAGGAGTCTTTGTAGTTGTGGGTTCCTTAGGTGTTGTACTGGAAGGAGTGGATTCTAGCGGTTCGTGAGTGGAAGCAGAAGGAGTCTTTGTGGTTGTGGGTTCCTTAGGTGTTGTACTAGAAGGAGTGGATTCCAGCGGTTCGTGAGTGGAAGCAGAAGGAGTCTTTGTGGTTGTGGGTTCCTTAGGTGTTGTACTAGAAGGAGTGGATTCCAGCCGTGCATGAGTGGAAGCAGAAGGAGTCTTTGTGGTTGTGGGTTCCTTAGGTGTTGTACTAGAAGGAGTGGATTCCAGCGGTTCGTGAGTGGAAGCAGAAGGAGTCTTTGTAGTTGTGGGTTCCTTAGGTGTTGTACTAGAAGGAGTGGATTCCAGCGGTTCATGAGTGGAAGCAGAAGGAGTCTTTGTGGTTGTGGGTTCCTTAGGTGTTGTACTGGAAGGAGTGGATTCTAGCGGTTCGTGAGTGGAAGCAGAAGGAGTCTTTGTGGTTGTGGGTTCCTTAGGTGTTGTACTAGAAGGAGTGGATTCCAGCGGTTCGTGAGTGGAAGCAGAAGGAGTCTTTGTAGTTGTGGGTTCCTTAGGTGTTGTACTAGAAGGAGTGGATTCCAGCGGTTCATGAGTGGAAGCAGAAGGAGTCTTTGTGGTTGTGGGTTCCTTAGGTGTTGTACTGGAAGGAGTGGATTCTAGTGGTTCGTGAGTGGAAGCAGAAGGAGTCTTTGTGGTTGTGGGTTCCTTAGGTGTTGTACTAGAAGGAGTGGATTCCAGCGGTTCGTGAGTGGAAGCAGAAGGAGTCTTTGTGGTTGTGGGTTCCTTAGGTGTTGTACTAGAAGGAGTGGATTCCAGCGGTTCGTGAGTGGAAGCAGAAGGAGTCTTTGTAGTTGTGGGTTCCTTAGGTGTTGTACTAGAAGGAGTGGATTCCAGCGGTTCGTGAGTGGAAGCAGAAGGAGTCTTTGTAGTTGTGGGTTCCTCAGGTGTTGTACTAGAAGGAGTGGATTCCAGCGGTTCGTGAGTGGAAGCAGAAGGAGTCTTTGTGGTTGTGGGTTCCTTAGGGGTTGTACTGCAAGGAGTGGATTCTAGCGGTTCGTGAGTGGAAGCAGAAGGAGTCTTTGTGGTTGTGGGTTCCTTAGGTGTTGTACTAGAAGGAGTGGATTCCAGCGGTTTGTGAGTGGAAGCAGAAGGAGTCTTTGTGGTTGTGGGTTCCTTCGGTGTTGTACTGGAAGGAGTGGATTCCAGCGGTTTGTGAGTGGAAGCAGAAGGAGTCTTTGTAGTTGTGGGTTCCTTAGGTGTTGTACTGGAAGGAGTGGATTCTAGCGGTTCGTGAGTGGAAGCAGAAGGAGTCTTTGTGGTTGTGGGTTCCTTAGGTGTTGTACTAGAAGGAGTGGATTCCAGCGGTTCATGAGTGGAAGCAGAAGGAGTCTTTGTGGTTGTGGGTTCCTTAGGTGTTGTACTGGAAGGAGTGGATTCTAGCGGTTCGTGAGTGGAAGCAGAAGGAGTCTTTGTGGTTGTGGGTTCCTTAGGTGTTGTACTAGAAGGAGTGGATTCCAGCGGTTCGTGAGTGGAAGCAGAAGGAGTCTTTGTAGTTGTGGGTTCCTTAGGTGTTGTACTAGAAGGAGTGGATTCCAGCGGTTCATGAGTGGAAGCAGAAGGAGTCTTTGTGGTTGTGGGTTCCTTAGGTGTTGTACTAGAAGGAGTGGATTCCAGCGGTTCGTGAGTGGAAGCAGAAGGAGTCTTTGTAGTTGTGGGTTCCTTAGGTGTTGTACTGGAAGGAGTGGATTCTAGCGGTTCGTGAGTGGAAGCAGAAGGAGTCTTTGTGGTTGTGGGTTCCTTAGGTGTTGTACTAGAAGGAGTGGATTCCAGCGGTTCGTGAGTGGAAGCAGAAGGAGTCTTTGTGGTTGTGGGTTCCTTAGGTGTTGTACTAGAAGGAGTGGATTCCAGCGGTTCGTGAGTGGAAGCAGAAGGAGTCTTTGTAGTTGTGGGTTCCTTAGGTGTTGTACTAGAAGGAGTGGATTCCAGCGGTTCGTGAGTGGAAGCAGAAGGAGTCTTTGTAGTTGTGGGTTCCTTAGGTGTTGTACTAGAAGGAGTGGATTCCAGCGGTTCATGAGTGGAAGCAGAAGGAGTCTTTGTGGTTGTGGGTTCCTTAGGTGTTGTACTGGAAGGAGTGGATTCTAGCGGTTCGTGAGTGGAAGCAGAAGGAGTCTTTGTGGTTGTGGGTTCCTTAGGTGTTGTACTAGAAGGAGTGGATTCCAGCGGTTCGTGAGTGGAAGCAGAAGGAGTCTTTGTAGTTGTGGGTTCCTTAGGTGTTGTACTAGAAGGAGTGGATTCCAGCGGTTCATGAGTGGAAGCAGAAGGAGTCTTTGTGGTTGTGGGTTCCTTAGGTGTTGTACTAGAAGGAGTGGATTCCAGCGGTTCGTGAGTGGAAGCAGAAGGAGTCTTTGTAGTTGTGGGTTCCTTAGGTGTTGTACTGGAAGGAGTGGATTCTAGCGGTTCGTGAGTGGAAGCAGAAGGAGTCTTTGTGGTTGTGGGTTCCTTAGGTGTTGTACTAGAAGGAGTGGATTCCAGCGGTTCGTGAGTGGAAGCAGAAGGAGTCTTTGTGGTTGTGGGTTCCTTAGGTGTTGTACTAGAAGGAGTGGATTCCAGCGGTTCGTGAGTGGAAGCAGAAGGAGTCTTTGTAGTTGTGGGTTCCTTAGGTGTTGTACTAGAAGGAGTGGATTCCAGCGGTTCGTGAGTGGAAGCAGAAGGAGTCTTTGTAGTTGTGGGTTCCTTAGGTGTTGTACTAGAAGGAGTGGATTCCAGCGGTTCATGAGTGGAAGCAGAAGGAGTCTTTGTGGTTGTGGGTTCCTTAGGTGTTGTACTGGAAGGAGTGGATTCTAGCGGTTCGTGAGTGGAAGCAGAAGGAGTCTTTGTGGTTGTGGGTTCCTTAGGTGTTGTACTAGAAGGAGTGGATTCCAGCGGTTCGTGAGTGGAAGCAGAAGGAGTCTTTGTAGTTGTGGGTTCCTTAGGTGTTGTACTAGAAGGAGTGGATTCCAGCGGTTCATGAGTGGAAGCAGAAGGAGTCTTTGTGGTTGTGGGTTCCTTAGGTGTTGTACTAGAAGGAGTGGATTCCAGCGGTTCGTGAGTGGAAGCAGAAGGAGTCTTTGTAGTTGTGGGTTCCTTAGGTGTTGTACTGGAAGGAGTGGATTCTAGCGGTTCGTGAGTGGAAGCAGAAGGAGTCTTTGTGGTTGTGGGTTCCTTAGGTGTTGTACTAGAAGGAGTGGATTCCAGCGGTTCGTGAGTGGAAGCAGAAGGAGTCTTTGTGGTTGTGGGTTCCTTAGGTGTTGTACTAGAAGGAGTGGATTCCAGCGGTTCGTGAGTGGAAGCAGAAGGAGTCTTTGTAGTTGTGGGTTCCTTAGGTGTTGTACTAGAAGGAGTGGATTCCAGCGGTTCGTGAGTGGAAGCAGAAGGAGTCTTTGTAGTTGTGGGTTCCTCAGGTGTTGTACTAGAAGGAGTGGATTCCAGCGGTTCGTGAGTGGAAGCAGAAGGAGTCTTTGTGGTTGTGGGTTCCTTAGGGGTTGTACTGGAAGGAGTGGATTCTAGCGGTTCGTGAGTGGAAGCAGAAGGAGTCTTTGTGGTTGTGGGTTCCTTAGGTGTTGTACTAGAAGGAGTGGATTCCAGCGGTTTGTGAGTGGAAGCAGAAGGAGTCTTTGTGGTTGTGGGTTCCTTAGGTGTTGTACTGGAAGGAGTGGATTCCAGCGGTTTGTGAGTGGAAGCAGAAGGAGTCTTTGTAGTTGTGGGTTCCTTAGGTGTTGTACTGGAAGGAGTGGATTCTAGCGGTTCGTGAGTGGAAGCAGAAGGAGTCTTTGTGGTTGTGGGTTCCTTAGGTGTTGTACTAGAAGGAGTGGATTCCAGCCGTGCATGAGTGGAAGCAGAAGGAGTCTTTGTGGTTGTGGGTTCCTTAGGTGTTGTACTAGAAGGAGTGGATTCCAGCGGTTCGTGAGTGGAAGCAGAAGGAGTCTTTGTAGTTGTGGGTTCCTTAGGTGTTGTACTAGAAGGAGTGGATTCCAGCGGTTCATGAGTGGAAGCAGAAGGAGTCTTTGTGGTTGTGGGTTCCTTAGGTGTTGTACTGGAAGGAGTGGATTCTAGCGGTTCGTGAGTGGAAGCAGAAGGAGTCTTTGTGGTTGTGGGTTCCTTAGGTGTTGTACTAGAAGGAGTGGATTCCAGCGGTTCGTGAGTGGAAGCAGAAGGAGTCTTTGTAGTTGTGGGTTCCTTAGGTGTTGTACTAGAAGGAGTGGATTCCAGCGGTTCATGAGTGGAAGCAGAAGGAGTCTTTGTGGTTGTGGGTTCCTTAGGTGTTGTACTAGAAGGAGTGGATTCCAGCGGTTCGTGAGTGGAAGCAGAAGGAGTCTTTGTAGTTGTGGGTTCCTTAGGTGTTGTACTGGAAGGAGTGGATTCTAGCGGTTCGTGAGTGGAAGCAGAAGGAGTCTTTGTGGTTGTGGGTTCCTTAGGTGTTGTACTAGAAGGAGTGGATTCCAGCGGTTCGTGAGTGGAAGCAGAAGGAGTCTTTGTGGTTGTGGGTTCCTTAGGTGTTGTACTAGAAGGAGTGGATTCCAGCGGTTCGTGAGTGGAAGCAGAAGGAGTCTTTGTAGTTGTGGGTTCCTTAGGTGTTGTACTAGAAGGAGTGGATTCCAGCGGTTCGTGAGTGGAAGCAGAAGGAGTCTTTGTAGTTGTGGGTTCCTCAGGTGTTGTACTAGAAGGAGTGGATTCCAGCGGTTCGTGAGTGGAAGCAGAAGGAGTCTTTGTGGTTGTGGGTTCCTTAGGGGTTGTACTGGAAGGAGTGGATTCTAGCGGTTCGTGAGTGGAAGCAGAAGGAGTCTTTGTGGTTGTGGGTTCCTTAGGTGTTGTACTAGAAGGAGTGGATTCCAGCGGTTTGTGAGTGGAAGCAGAAGGAGTCTTTGTGGTTGTGGGTTCCTTAGGTGTTGTACTAGAAGGAGTGGATTCCAGCGGTTCGTGAGTGGAAGCAGAAGGAGTCTTTGTAGTTGTGGGTTCCTTAGGTGTTGTACTAGAAGGAGTGGATTCCAGCGGTTCGTGAGTGGAAGCAGAAGGAGTCTTTGTAGTTGTGGGTTCCTTAGGTGTTGTACTAGAAGGAGTGGATTCCAGCGGTTCGTGAGTGGAAGCAGAAGGAGTCTTTGTGGTTGTGGGTTCCTTAGGTGTTGTACTAGAAGGAGTGGATTCCAGCGGTTCGTGAGTGGAAGCAGAAGGAGTCTTTGTAGTTGTGGGTTCCTTAGGGGTTGTACTGGAAGCAGTGGATTCCAGCGGTTCGTGAGTGGAAGCAGAAGGAGTCTTTGTAGTTGTGGGTTCCTTAGGTGTTGTACTGGAAGGAGATGATTCTAGCGGTTCATGAGTGGAAGCAGAAGGAGTCTTTGTAGTTGTGGGTACCTTAGGTGTTGTACTAGAAGGAGTGGATTCCAGCGGTTCGTGAGTGGAAGCAGAAGGAGTCTTTGTAGTTGTGGGTTCCTTAGGTGTTGTACTGGAAGGAGTGGATTCCAGCGGTTCGTGAGTGGAAGCAGAAGGAGTCTTTGTAGTTGTGGGTTCCTTAGGTGTTGTACTAGAAGGAGTGGATTCCAGCGGTTCGTGAGTGGAAGCAGAAGGAGTCTTTGTAGTTGTGGGTTCCTTAGGTGTTGTAGTGGAAGGAGTGGATTCCAGCGGTTCGTGAGTGGAAGCAGAAGGAGTCTTTGTAGTTGTGGGTTCCTTAGGTGTTGTACTGGAAGGAGTGGATTCTAGCGGTTCGTGAGTGGAAGCAGAAGGAGTCTTTGTGGTTGTGGGTTCATTAGGTGTTGTACTAGAAGGAGTGGATTCCAGCCGTGCATGAGTGGAAGCAGAAGGAGTCTTTGTGGTTGTGGGTTCCTTAGGTGTTGTACTAGAAGGAGTGGATTCCAGCGGTTCGTGAGTGGAAGCAGAAGGAGTCTTTGTAGTTGTGGGTTCCTTAGGTGTTGTACTGGAAGGAGTGGATTCCAGCGGTTCATGAGTGGAAGCAGAAGGAGTCTTTGTAGTTGTGGGTTCCTTAGGTGTTGTACTGGAAGGAGTGGATTCCAGCGGTTCATGAGTGGAAGCAGAAGGAGTCTTTGTAGTTGTGGGTTCCTTAGGTTTTGTACTAGAAGGAGTGGATTCCAGCGGTTCATGAGTGGAAGCAGAAGGAGTCTTTGTGGTTGTGGGTTCCTTAGGTGTTGTACTGGAAGGAGTGGATTCTAGCGGTTCGTGAGTGGAAGCAGAAGTAGTCTTTGTGGTTGTGGGTTCCTTAGGTGTTGTACTAGAAGGAGTGGATTCCAGCGGTTCGTGAGTGGAAGCAGAAGGAGTCTTGGAAGTTGTGGGTTCCTTAGGTGTTGTACTGGAAGGAGTGGATTCCAGCGGTTCGTGAGTGGAAGCAGAAGGAGTCTTTGTGGTTGTGGGTTCCTTAGGTGTTGTACTAGAAGGAGTGGATTCCAGCGGTTCGTGAGTGGAAGCAGAAGGAGTCTTTGTAGTTGTGGGTTCCTTAGGGGTTGTACTGGAAGGAGTGGATTCCAGCGGTTCGTGAGTGGAAGCAGAAGGAGTCTTTGTAGTTGTGGGTTCCTTAGGGGTTGTACTGGAAGGAGTGGATTCCAGCGGTTCGTGAGTGGAAGCAGAAGGAGTCTTTGTAGTTGTGGGTTCCTTAGGTGTTGTACTAGAAGGAGTGGATTCCAGCGGTTCGTGAGTGGAAGCAGAAGGAGTTTTTGTAGTTGTGGGTTCCTTAGGTTTTGTACTAGAAGGAGTGGATTCCAGCGGTTCATGAGTGGAAGCAGAAGGAGTCTTTGTGGTTGTGGGTTCCTTAGGTGTTGTACTGGAAGGAGTGGATTCCAGTGGTTCGTGAGTGGAAGCAGAAGGAGTCTTTGAAGTTGTGGGTTCCTTAGGTGTTGTACTGGAAGGAGTGGATTCCAGCGGTTCGTGAGTGGAAGCAGAAGGAGTCTTTGTGGTTGTGGGTTCCTTAGGTGTTGTACTAGAAGGAGTGGATTCCAGCGGTTCGTGAGTGGAAGCAGAAGGAGTCTTTGAAGTTGTGGGTTCCTTAGGTGTTGTACTGGAAGGTGTGGATTCCAGCGGTTCGTGAGTGGAAGCAGAAGGAGTCTTTGTAGTTGTGGGTTCCTTAGGGGTTGTACTGGAAGGAGTGGATTCCAGCGGTTCGTGAGTGGAAGCAGAAGGAGTCTTTGTAGTTGTGGGTTCCTTAGGTGTTGTACTGGAAGGAGATGATTCTAGTGGTTCATGAGTGGAAGCAGAAGGAGTCTTTGTAGTTGTGGGTACCTTAGGTGTTGTACTAGAAGGAGTGGATTCCAGCGGTTCGTGAGTGGAAGCAGAAGGAGTCTTTGAAGTTGTGGGTTCCTTAGGTGTTGTACTGGAAGGAGTGGATTCCAGCGGTTCGTGAGTGGAAGCAGAAGGAGTCTTTGTAGTTGTGGGTTCCTTAGGTGTTGTACTAGAAGGAGTGGATTCCAGCGGTTCGTGAGTGGAAGCAGAAGGAGTCTTTGTAGTTGTGGGTTCCTTAGGTGTTGTACTAGAAGGAGTGGATTCCAGCGGTTCGTGAGTGGAAGCAGAAGGAGTCTTTGTAGTTGTGGGTTCCTTAGGTGTTGTACTGGAAGGAGTGGATTCTAGCGGTTCGTGAGTGGAAGCAGAAGGAGTCTTTGTGGTTGTGGGTTCCTTAGGTGTTGTACTAGAAGGAGTGGATTCCAGCCGTGCATGAGTGGAAGCAGAAGGAGTCTTTGTGGTTGTGGGTTCCTTAGGTGTTGTACTAGAAGGAGTGGATTCCAGCGGTTCGTGAGTGGAAGCAGAAGGAGTCTTTGTAGTTGTGGGTTCCTTAGGTGTTGTACTGGAAGGAGTGGATTCCAGCGGTTCATGAGTGGAAGCAGAAGGAGTCTTTGTAGTTGTGGGTTCATTAGGTGCTGTACTGGAAGGAGTGGATTCCAGCGGTTCGTGAGTGGAAGCAGAAGGAGTCTTTGTAGTTGTGGGTTCCTTAGGTGTTGTACTGGAAGGAGTGGATTCCAGCGGTTCGTGAGTGGAAGCAGAAGGAGTCTTTGTAGTTGTGGGTTCCTTAGGTGTTGTACTGGAAGGAGATGATTCTAGCGGTTCATGAGTGGAAGCAGAAGGAGTCTTTGTAGTTGTGGGTTCCTTAGGTGTTGTACTAGAAGGAGTGGATTCCAGCGGTTCGTGAGTGGAAGCAGAAGGAGTCTTTGTAGTTGTGGGTTCCTTAGGTGTTGTACTGGAAGGAGATGATTCTAGCGGTTCATGAGTGGAAGCAGAAGGAGTCTTTGTAGTTGTGGGTTCCTTAGGTGTTGTACTAGAAGGAGTGGATTCCAGCGGTTCGTGAGTGGAAGCAGAAGGAGTCTTTGTAGTTGTGGGTTCCTTAGGTGTTGTACTAGAAGGAGTGGATTCCAGCGGTTCGTGAGTGGAAGCAGAAGGAGTCTTTGTAGTTGTGGGTTCCTTAGGTGTTGTACTAGAAGGAGTGGATTCCAGCGGTTCGTGAGTGGAAGCAGAAGGAGTCTTTGTAGTTGTGGGTTCCTTAGGTGTTGTAGTGGAAGGAGTGGATTCCAGCGGTTCGTGAGTGGAAGCAGAAGGAGTCTTTGTACTTGTGGGTTCCTTAGGTGTTGTACTGGAAGGAGCGGATTCCAGCCGTGCATGAGTGGACGCAGCAGGAGTCTTTGTAGTTGTGGGTTCCTTAGGTGTTGTACTGGAAGGAGTGGATTCCAGCGGTTCATGAGTGGAAGCAGAAGGAGTCTTTGTAGTTGTGGGTTCCTTAGGTGTTGTACTGGAAGGAGTGGATTCCAGCGGTTCGTGAGTGGAAGCAGAAGGAGTCTTTGTAGTTGTGGGTTCCTTAGGTGTTGTACTGGAAGGAGTGGATTCTAGCGGTTCGTGAGTGGAAGCAGAAGGAGTCTTTGTGGTTGTGGGTTCCTTAGGTGTTGTACTAGAAGGAGTGGATTCCAGCCGTGCATGAGTGGAAGCAGAAGGAGTCTTTGTGGTTGTGGGTTCCTTAGGTGTTGTACTAGAAGGAGTGGATTCCAGCGGTTCGTGAATGGAAACAGAAGGAGTCTTTGTAGTTGTGGGTTCCTTAGGTGTTGTACTGGAAGGAGTGGATTCCAGCGGTTCATGAGTGGAAGCAGAAGGAGTCTTTGTAGTTGTGGGTTCCTTAGGTGTTGTACTGGAAGGAGTGGATTCCAGCGGTTCATGAGTGGAAGCAGAAGGAGTCTTTGTAGTTGTGGCTTCCTTAGGTGTTGTACTGGAAGGAGTGGATTCCAGCGGTTCATGAGTGGAAGCAGAAGGAGTCTTTGTAGTTGTGGCTTCCTTAGGTGTTGTACTGGAAGGAGTGGATTCCAGCGGTTCGTGAGTGGAAGCAGAAGGAGTCTTTGTAGTTGTGGCTTCCTTAGGTGTTGTACTGGAAGGAGTGGATTCCAGCGGTTCGTGAGTGGAAGCAGAAGGAGTCTTTGTTGTTCTGGGTTCCTTAGGTGTTGTACTGGAAGGAGTGGATTCCAGCGGTTCATGAGTGGAAGCAGAAGGAGTCTTTGTAGTTGTGGCTTCCTTAGGTGTTGTACTGGAAGGAGTGGATTCCAGCGGTTCGTGAGTGGAAGCAGAAGGAGTCTTTGTTGTTGTGGGTTCCTTAGGTGTTGTACTGGAAGGAGATGATTCTAGCGGTTCATGAGTGGAAGCAGAAGGAGTCTTTGTAGTTGTGGGTTTCTTAGGTGTTGTACTAGAAGGAGATGATTCTAGCGGTTCATGAGTGGAAGCAGAAGGAGTCTTTGTAGTTGTGGGTTCCTTAGGTGTTGTACTGGAAGGAGAGGATTCCAGCGGTTCGTGAGTGGAAGCAGAAGGAGTCTTTGTAGTTGTGGGTTCCTTAGGTGTTGTACTGGAAGGAGTGGATTCCAGCGGTTCGTGAGTGGAAGCAGAAGGAGTCTTTGTAGTTGTGGATTCCTTAGGTGTTGTACTGGAAGGAGTAGATTCCAGCGGTTCATGAGTGGACGCAGAAGGAGTCTTTGTAGTTGTGGGTTCCTTAGGTGTTGTACTGGAAGGAGAGGATTCCAGCGGTTCGTGAGTGGAAGCAGAAGGAGTCTTTGTAGTTGTGGGTTCCTTAGGTGTTGTACTGGAAGGAGTGGATTCCAGCGGTTCGTGAGTGGAAGCAGAAGGAGTCTTTGTAGTTGTGGGTTCCTTAGCTGTTGTACTGGAAGGAGTAGATTCCAGCGGTTCATGAGTGGACGCAGAAGGAGTCTTTGTAGTTGTGGGTTCCTTAGGTGTTGTACTAGAAGGAGTGGATTCCAGCGGTTCGTGAGTGGAAGCAGAAGGAGTCTTTGTAGTTGTGGGTTCCTTAGGTGTTGTACTGGAAGGAGTGGATTCCAGCGGTTCGTGAGTGGAAGCAGAAGGAGTCTTTGTAGTTGTGGGTTCCTTAGGTGTTGTACTAGAAGGAGTAGATTCTAGCGGTTCGTGAGTGGACGCAGAAGGAGTCTTTGTAGTTGTGGGTTCCTTAGGTGTTGTACTGGAAGGAGTGGATTCTAGCGGTTCGTGAGTGGAAGCAGAAGGAGACTTTGTAGTTGTGGGTTCCTTAGGTGTTGTACTGGAAGGAGAGGATTCCAGCGGTTCATGAGTGGACGCAGAAGGAGTCTTTGTAGTTGTGGGTTCCTTAGGTGTTGTACTGGAAAGAGTGGATTCCAGCGGTTCATGAGTGGAAGCAGAATGAGTCTTTGTAGTTGTGGATTCCTTAGGTGTTGTACTAGAAGGAGTGGATTCCAGCGGTTTGTGAGTGGAAGCAGAAGGAGTCTTTGTAGTTGTGGGTTCCTTAGGAGTTGTACTAAAAGGAGTGGATTCCAGCGGTTTGTGAGTGGAATCAGAAGGAGTCTTTGTAGTTGTCCATTCCTTAGGTGTTGTACTAGAAGGAGTGGATTCCAGCGGTTCGTGAGTGGAAGCAGAAGGAGTCTTTGTAGTTGTGGGTTCCTTAGGTGTTGTACTAGAAGGAGTGGATTCTAGCGGTTCATGAGTGGAAGCAGAAGGAGTCTTTGTAGTTGTGGGTTCCTTAGGTGTTGTACTAAAAGGAGTGGATTCCAGCGGTTCGTGAGTGGAAGCAGAAGGAGTCTTTGTAGTTGTGGGTTCCTTAGGTGTTGTACTAGAAGGAGTGGATTCTAGCGGTTCGTGAGTGGAAGCAGAAGGAGTCTTTGTAGTTGTGGGTTCCTTAGGTGTTGTACTAAAAGGAGTGGATTCCAGCGGTTTGTGAGTGGAATCAGAAGGAGTCTTTGTAGTTGTCCATTCCTTAGGTGTTGTACTAGAAGGAGTGGATTCCAGCGGTTCGTGAGTGGAAGCAGAAGGAGTCTTTGTAGTTGTGGGTTCCTTAGGTGTTGTACTGGAAAGAGTGGATTCCAGCGGTTCATGAGTGGAAG
The DNA here is from genome assembly GCF_037176765.1 of Anolis sagrei. NCBI lineage: Eukaryota > Metazoa > Chordata > Lepidosauria > Squamata > Anolidae > Anolis > Anolis sagrei. The sequence continues at coordinate 40,926 of NC_090026.1, forward strand.
CAGAATGAGTCTTTGTAGTTGTGGATTCCTTAGGTGTTGTACTGGAAGGAGTGGATTCCAGCGGTTCGTGAGTGGAAGCAGAAGGAGTCTTTGTAGTTGTGGGTTCCTTAGGTGTTGTACTAAAAGGAGTGGATTCCAGCGGTTCGTGAGTGGAAGCAGAAGGAGTCTTTGTAGTTGTGGGTTCCTTAGGTGTTGTACTAGAAGGAGTAGATTCTAGCGGTTCATGAGTGGAAGCAGAAGGAGTCTTTGTAGTTGTGGGTTCCTTAGGTGTTGTACTGGAAGGAGTGGATTCTAGCGGTTCGTGAGTGGAAGCAGAAGGAGTCTTTGTAGTTGTGGGTTCCTTAGGTGTTGTACTGGAAAGAGTGGATTCCAGCGGTTCATGAGTGGAAGCAGAATGAGTCTTTGTAGTTGTGGATTCCTTAGGTGTTGTACTAGAAGGAGTGGATTCCAGCGGTTTGTGAGTGGAAGCAGAAGGAGTCTTTGTAGTTGTGGGTTCCTTAGGTGTTGTACTGGAAGGAGTGGATTCCAGCGGTTCGTGAGTGGACGCAGAAGGAGTCTTTGTAGTTGTCCATTCCTTAGGTGTTGTACTAGAAGGAGTGGATTCCAGCGGTTCGTGAGTGGAAGCAGAAGGAGTCTTTGTAGTTGTGAGTTCCTTAGGTGTTGTACTAAAAGGAGTGGATTCCAGCGGTTCGTGAGTGGAAGCAGAAGGAGTCTTTGTAGTTGTGGATTCCTTAGGTGTTGTACTGGAAGGAGTGGATTTCAGCAGTTCGTGAGTGGACGCAGAAGGAGTCTTTGTAGTTGTGGGTTCCTTAGGTGTTGTACTGGAAGGAGTGGATTTCAGTAGTTCGTGAGTGGACGCAGAAGGAGTCTTTGTAGTTGTGGGTTCCTTAGGTGTTGTACTGGAAGGAGTGGATTCCAGCGGTTCGTGAGTGGAAGCAGAAGGAGTCTTTGTAGTTGTGGGTTCCTTAGGTGTTGTACTGGAAGGAGTGGATTCCAGCGGTTCGTGAGTGGAAGCAGAAGGAGTCTTTGTAGTTGTGGGTTCCTTAGGTGTTGTACTGGAAGGAGTGGATTCCAGCGGTTCGTGAGTGGAAGCAGAAGGAGTCTTTGTAGTTGTGGGTTCCTTAGGTGTTGTAATAGAAGGAGTGGATTCCAGCGGTTCGTGAGTGGAAGCAGAAGGAGTCTTTGTAGTTGTGGGTTCCTTAGGTGTTGTACTGGAAGGAGTGGATTTCAGCAGTTCGTGAGTGGACGCAGAAGGAGTCTTTGTAGTTGTGGGTTCCTTAGGTGTTGTACTAGAAGGAGTGGATTTCAGCAGTTCGTGAGTGGAAGCAGAAGGAGTCTTTGTAGTTGTGGGTTCCTTTGGTGTTGTACTGGAAGGAGTGGATTTCAGCAGTTCGTGAGTGGAAGCAGAAGGAGTCTTTGTAGTTGTGGGTTCCTTAGGTGTTGTACTGGAAGGAGTGGATTTCAGTAGTTCGTGAGTGGACGCAGAAGGAGTCTTTGTAGTTGTGGGTTCCTTAGGTGTTGTACTGGAAGGAGTGGATTCCAGCGGTTCGTGAGTGGAAGCAGAAGGAGTCTTTGTAGTTGTGGGTTCCTTAGGTGTTGTACTGGAAGGAGTGGATTCCAGCGGTTCGTGAGTGGAAGCAGAAGGAGTCTTTGTAGTTGTGGGTTCCTTAGGTGTTGTACTGGAAGGAGTGGATTCCAGCGGTTCGTGAGTGGAAGCAGAAGGAGTCTTTGTAGTTGTGGGTTCCTTAGGTGTTGTACTGGAAGGAGTGGATTCCAGCGGTTCGTGAGTGGAAGCAGAAGGAGTCTTTGTAGTTGTGGGTTCCTTAGGTGTTGTAATAGAAGGAGTGGATTCCAGCGGTTCGTGAGTGGAAGCAGAAGGAGTCTTTGTAGTTGTGGGTTCCTTAGGTGTTGTACTGGAAGGAGTGGATTTCAGCAGTTCGTGAGTGGACGCAGAAGGAGTCTTTGTAGTTGTGGGTTCCTTAGGTGTTGTACTAGAAGGAGTGGATTTCAGCAGTTCGTGAGTGGAAGCAGAAGGAGTCTTTGTAGTTGTGGGTTCCTTTGGTGTTGTACTGGAAGGAGTGGATTTCAGCAGTTCGTGAGTGGACGCAGAAGGAGTCTTTGTAGTTGTGGGTTCCTTAGGTGTTGTACTGGAAGGAGTGGATTTCAGTAGTTCGTGAGTGGACGCAGAAGGAGTCTTTGTAGTTGTGGGTTCCTTAGGTGTTGTACTGGAAGGAGTGGATTCCAGCGGTTCGTGAGTGGAAGCAGAAGGAGTCTTTGTAGTTGTGGGTTCCTTAGGTGTTGTACTGGAAGGAGTGGATTCCAGCGGTTCGTGAGTGGAAGCAGAAGGAGTCTTTGTAGTTGTGGATTCCTTAGGTGTTGTACTGGAAGGAGTGGATTTCAGCAGTTCGTGAGTGGAAGCAGAAGGAGTCTTTGTAGTTGTGGGTTCCTTAGGTGTTGTACTGGAAGGAGTGGATTTCAGCAGTTCATGAGTGGACGCAGAAGGAGTCTTTGTAGTTGTGGATTCCTTAGGTGTTGTACTGGAAGGAGAGGATTCTAGCGGTTCATGAGTGGAAGAAGAAGGAGTCTTTGTAGTTGTGGGTTCCTTAGGTGTTGTACTAGAAGGAGTGGATTCCAGCGGTTCGTGAGTGGAAGCAGAAGGAGTCTTTGTAGTTGTGGGTTCCTTAGGTGTTGTACTAGAAGGAGTGGATTCCAGCGGTTCGTGAGTGGAAGCAGAAGGAGTCTTTGTAGTTGTGGGTTCCTTAGGTGTTGTACTGGAAGGAGTGGATTCCAGCGGTTCGTGAGTGGAAGCAGAAGGAGTCTTTGTAGTTGTGGGTTCCTTAGGTGTTGTACTGGAAGGAGTGGATTCCAGCGGTTCGTGAGTGGAAGCAGAAGGAGTCTTTGTAGTTGTGGGTTCCTTAGGTGTTGTACTGGAAGGAGTGGATTCCAGCGGTTCGTGAGTGGAAGCAGAAGGAGTCATTGAAGTTGTGGGTTCCTTAGGTGTTGTACTGGAAGGAGTGGATTCCAGCGGTTCGTGAGTGGAAGCAGAAGGAGTCTTTGTAGTTGTGGGTTCCTTAGGTGTTGTACTGGAAGGAGTGGATTCCAGCGGTTCGTGAGTGGAAGCAGAAGGAGTCTTTGTAGTTGTGGATTCCTTAGGTGTTGTACTGGAAGGAGTGGATTTCAGCAGTTCGTGAGTGGAAGCAGAAGGAGTCTTTGTAGTTGTGGGTTCCTTAGGTGTTGTACTGGAAGGAGTGGATTTCAGCAGTTCGTGAGTGGACGCAGAAGGAGTCTTTGTAGTTGTGGATTCCTTAGGTGTTGTACTGGAAGGAGAGGATTCTAGCGGTTCATGAGTGGAAGAAGAAGGAGTCTTTGTAGTTGTGGGTTCCTTAGGTGTTGTACTGGAAGGAGTGGATTCCAGCGGTTCGTGAGTGGAAGCAGAAGGAGTCTTTGTAGTTGTGGGTTCCTTAGGTGTTGTACTGGAAGGAGTGGATTCCAGCGGTTTGTGAGTGGAAGCAGAAGGAGTCTTTGTAGTTGTGGATTCCTTAGGTGTTGTACTGGAAGGAGTGGATTTCAGCAGTTCGTGAGTGGAAGCAGAAGGAGTCTTTGTAGTTGTGGGTTCCTTAGGTGTTGTACTGGAAGGAGTGGATTTCAGCAGTTCGTGAGTGGAAGCAGAAGGAGTCTTTGTAGTTGTGGCTTCCTTAGGTGTTGTACTGGAAGGAGAGGATTCTAGCGGTTCATGAGTGGAAGAAGAAGGAGTCTTTGTAGTTGTGGGTTCCTTAGGTGTTGTACTAGAAGGAGTGGATTCCAGCGGTTCATGAGTGGAAGCAGAAGGAGTCTTTGTAGTTGTGGGTTCCTTAGGTGTTGTACTAGAAGGAGTGGATTCCAGCGGTTCATGAGTGGACGCAGAAGGAGTCTTTGTAGTTGTGGGTTCCTTAGGTGTTGTACTAGAAGGAGTGGATTTCAGCGGTTCATGAGTTGACGCAGAAGGAGTCTTTGTAGTTGTAGGTTCCTTAGGTGTTGTACTAGAAGGAGTGGATTCCAGCGGTTCATGAGTGGAAGCAGAAGGAGTCTTTGTAGTTGTGGGTTCCTTAGGTGTTGTACTAGAAGGAGTGGATTCCAGCGGTTCATGAGTGGACGCAGAAGGAGTCTTTGTAGTTGTAGGTTCCTTAGGTGTTGTACTAGAAGGAGTGGATTGCAGCGGTTCATGAGTGGACGCAGAAGGAGTCTTTGTAGTTGTGGGTTCCTTATGTGTTGTACTAGAAGGAGTGGATTCCAGCAGTTCGTGAGTCGACGCAGAAGGAGTCTTTGTAGTTGTGGGTTCCTTAGGTGTTGTACTGGAAGGAGTGGATTCCAGCGGTTCGTGAGTGGAAGCAGAAGGAGTCTTTGTAGTTGTGGGTTCCTTAGCTGTTGTACTGGAAGGAGTAGATTCCAGCGGTTCATGAGTGGACGCAGAAGGAGTCTTTGTAGTTGTGGGTTCCTTAAGTGTTGTACTAGAAGGAGTGGATTCCAGCGGTTCGTGAGTGGAAGCAGAAGGAGTCTTTGTAGTTGTGGGTTCCTTAGGTGTTGTACTGGAAGGAGTGGATTCCAGCGGTTCGTGAGTGGAAGCAGAAGGAGTCATTGAAGTTGTGGGTTCCTTAGGTGTTGTACTGGAAGGAGTGGATTCCAGCGGTTCGTGAGTGGAAGCAGAAGGAGTCTTTGTAGTTGTGGGTTCCTTAGGTGTTGTACTGGAAGGAGTGGATTCCAGCGGTTCGTAAGTGGAAGCAGAAGGAGTCTTTGTATTTGTGGGTTCCTTAGGTGTTGTACTGGAAGGAGTGGATTCCAGCGGTTCGTGAGTGGAAGCAGAAGGAGTCTTTGTAGTTGTGGGTTCCTTAGGTGTTGTACTAGAAGGAGTGGATTCTAGCGGTTCGTGAGTGGAAGCAGAAGGAGTCTTTGTAGTTGTGGGTTCCTTAGGTGTTGTACTGGAAGGAGAGGATTCTAGCGGTTCATGAGTGGAAGCAGAAGGAGTCTTTGTAGTTGTGGATTCCTTAGGTGTTGTACTAGAAGGAGTGGATTCCAGCGGTTCATGAGTGGAAGCAGAAGGAGTCTTTGTAGTTGTGGGTTCCTTAGGTGTTGTACTAGAAGGAGTGGATTCCAGCGGTTCATGAGTGGAAGCCGAAGGAGTCTTTGTAGTTGTGGGTTCCTTAGGTGTTGTACTGGAAGGAGTGGATTCCAGCGGTTCGTGAGTGGAAGCAGAAGGAGTCTTTGTAGTTGTGGGTTCCTTAGGTGTTGTACTGGAAGGAGTGGATTCCAGCGGTTCATGAGTGGACGCAGAAGGAGTCTTTGTAGTTGTGGGTTCCTTAGGTGTTGTACTAGAAGGAGTGGATTCTAGCGGTTCATGAGTGGACGCAGAAGGAGTCTTTGTAGTTGTGGGTTCCTTAGGTGTTGTACTGGAAGGAGAGGATTCTAGCGGTTCGTGAGTGGAAGCAGAAGGAGTCTTTGTAGTTGTGAGTTCCTTAGGTGTTGTACTGGAAGGAGTGGATTCCAGCGGTTCATGAGTGGACGCAGAAGGAGTCTTTGTAGTTGTGGGTTCCTTAGGTGTTGTACTAGAAGGAGTGGATTCCAGCGGTTCATGAGTGGACGCAGAAGGAGTCTTTGTAGTTGTGGGTTCCTTAGGTGTTGTACTGGAAGGAGAGGATTCTAGCGGTTCGTGAGTGGAAGCAGAAGGAGTCTTTGTAGTTGTGAGTTCCTTAGGTGTTGTACTGGAAGGAGTGGATTCCAGCGGTTCGTGAGTGGAAGCAGAAGGAGTCTTTGTAGTTGTGGGTTCCTTAGGTGTTGTACTGGAAGGAGTGGATTCCAGCGGTTCGTGAGTGGAAGCAGAAGGAGTCTTTGTAGTTGTGGGTTCCTTAGGTGTTGTACTAGAAGGAGTGGATTCCAGCGGTTCATGAGTGGACGCAGAAGGAGTCTTTGTAGTTGTGGGTTCCTTAGGTGTTGTACTAGAAGGAGTGGATTCCAGCGGTTCATGAGTGGAAGCAGAAGGAGTCTTTGTAGTTGTGGTTTCCTTAGGTGTTGTACTAGAAGGAGTGGATTCCAGCGGTTCATGAGTGGACGCAGAAGGAGTCTTTGTAGTTGTGGGTTCCTTAGGTGTTGTACTAGAAGGAGTGGATTTCAGCGGTTCATGAGTTGACGCAGAAGGAGTCTTTGTAGTTGTAGGTTCCTTAGGTGTTGTACTAGAAGGAGTGGATTCCAGCGGTTCATGAGTGGAAGCAGAAGGAGTCTTTGTAGTTGTGGGTTCCTTAGGTGTTGTACTAGAAGGAGTGGATTCCAGCGGTTCATGAGTGGACGCAGAAGGAGTCTTTGTAGTTGTAGGTTCCTTAGGTGTTGTACTAGAAGGAGTGGATTGCAGCGGTTCATGAGTGGACGCAGAAGGAGTCTTTGTAGTTGTGGGTTCCTTATGTGTTGTACTAGAAGGAGTGGATTCCAGCAGTTCGTGAGTCGACGCAGAAGGAGTCTTTGTAGTTGTGGGTTCCTTAGCTGTTGTACTGGAAGGAGTGGATTCCAGCGGTTCGTGAGTGGAAGCAGAAGGAGTCTTTGTAGTTGTGGGTTCCTTAGCTGTTGTACTGGAAGGAGTAGATTCCAGCGGTTCATGAGTGGACGCAGAAGGAGTCTTTGTAGTTGTGGGTTCCTTAAGTGTTGTACTAGAAGGAGTGGATTCCAGCGGTTCGTGAGTGGAAGCAGAAGGAGTCTTTGTAGTTGTGGGTTCCTTAGGTGTTGTACTGGAAGGAGTGGATTCCAGCGGTTCGTGAGTGGAAGCAGAAGGAGTCTTTGTAGTTGTGGGTTCCTTAGGTGTTGTACTGGAAGGAGTGGATTCCAGCGGTTCGTGAGTGGAAGCAGAAGGAGTCTTTGTAGTTGTGGGTTCCTTAGGTGTTGTACTAGAAGGAGTGGATTCCAGCGGTTCATGAGTGGAAGCAGAAGGAGTCTTTGTAGTTGTGGGTTCCTTAGGTGTTGTACTGGAAGGAGTGGATTCTAGCGGTTCATGAGTGGAAGCAGAAGGAGTCTTTGTAGTTGTGGATTCCTTAGGTGTTGTACTAGAAGGAGTGGATTCCAGCGGTTCATGAGTGGAAGCAGAAGGAGTCTTTGTAGTTGTGGGTTCCTTAGGTGTTGTACTGGAAGGAGTGGATTCCAGCGGTTCGTGAGTGGAAGCAGAAGGAGTCTTTGTAGTTGTGGGTTCCTTAGGTGTTGTACTGGAAGGAGATGATTCTAGCGGTTCATGAGTGGAAGCAGAAGGAGTCTTTGTAGTTGTGGATTCCTTAGGTGTTGTACTGGAAGGAGTGGATTCCAGCGGTTCGTGAGTGGAAGCAGAAGGAGTCTTTGTAGTTGTGGGTTCCTTAGGTGTTGTACTGGAAGGAGTGGATTCCAGCGGTTCGTGAGTGGAAGCAGAAGGAGTCTTTGTAGTTGTGGGTTCCTTAGGTGTTGTACTGGAAGGAGTGGATTCCAGCGGTTCGTGAGTGGAAGCAGAAGGAGTCTTTGTAGTTGTGGGTTCCTTAGGTGTTGTAATAGAAGGAGTGGATTCCAGCGGTTCGTGAGTGGAAGCAGAAGGAGTCTTTGTAGTTGTGGGTTCCTTAGGTGTTGTACTGGAAGGAGTGGATTTCAGCAGTTCGTGAGTGGACGCAGAAGGAGTCTTTGTAGTTGTGGGTTCCTTAGGTGTTGTACTAGAAGGAGTGGATTTCAGCAGTTCGTGAGTGGAAGCAGAAGGAGTCTTTGTAGTTGTGGGTTCCTTTGGTGTTGTACTGGAAGGAGTGGATTTCAGCAGTTCGTGAGTGGAAGCAGAAGGAGTCTTTGTAGTTGTGGGTTCCTTAGGTGTTGTACTGGAAGGAGTGGATTTCAGTAGTTCGTGAGTGGACGCAGAAGGAGTCTTTGTAGTTGTGGGTTCCTTAGGTGTTGTACTGGAAGGAGTGGATTCCAGCGGTTCGTGAGTGGAAGCAGAAGGAGTCTTTGTAGTTGTGGGTTCCTTAGGTGTTGTACTGGAAGGAGTGGATTCCAGCGGTTCGTGAGTGGAAGCAGAAGGAGTCTTTGTAGTTGTGGGTTCCTTAGGTGTTGTACTGGAAGGAGTGGATTCCAGCGGTTCGTGAGTGGAAGCAGAAGGAGTCTTTGTAGTTGTGGGTTCCTTAGGTGTTGTACTGGAAGGAGTGGATTCCAGCGGTTCGTGAGTGGAAGCAGAAGGAGTCTTTGTAGTTGTGGGTTCCTTAGGTGTTGTAATAGAAGGAGTGGATTCCAGCGGTTCGTGAGTGGAAGCAGAAGGAGTCTTTGTAGTTGTGGGTTCCTTAGGTGTTGTACTGGAAGGAGTGGATTTCAGCAGTTCGTGAGTGGACGCAGAAGGAGTCTTTGTAGTTGTGGGTTCCTTAGGTGTTGTACTAGAAGGAGTGGATTTCAGCAGTTCGTGAGTGGAAGCAGAAGGAGTCTTTGTAGTTGTGGGTTCCTTTGGTGTTGTACTGGAAGGAGTGGATTTCAGCAGTTCGTGAGTGGACGCAGAAGGAGTCTTTGTAGTTGTGGGTTCCTTAGGTGTTGTACTGGAAGGAGTGGATTTCAGTAGTTCGTGAGTGGACGCAGAAGGAGTCTTTGTAGTTGTGGGTTCCTTAGGTGTTGTACTGGAAGGAGTGGATTCCAGCGGTTCGTGAGTGGAAGCAGAAGGAGTCTTTGTAGTTGTGGGTTCCTTAGGTGTTGTACTGGAAGGAGTGGATTCCAGCGGTTCGTGAGTGGAAGCAGAAGGAGTCTTTGTAGTTGTGGATTCCTTAGGTGTTGTACTGGAAGGAGTGGATTTCAGCAGTTCGTGAGTGGAAGCAGAAGGAGTCTTTGTAGTTGTGGGTTCCTTAGGTGTTGTACTGGAAGGAGTGGATTTCAGCAGTTCATGAGTGGACGCAGAAGGAGTCTTTGTAGTTGTGGATTCCTTAGGTGTTGTACTGGAAGGAGAGGATTCTAGCGGTTCATGAGTGGAAGAAGAAGGAGTCTTTGTAGTTGTGGGTTCCTTAGGTGTTGTACTAGAAGGAGTGGATTCCAGCGGTTCGTGAGTGGAAGCAGAAGGAGTCTTTGTAGTTGTGGGTTCCTTAGGTGTTGTACTAGAAGGAGTGGATTCCAGCGGTTCGTGAGTGGAAGCAGAAGGAGTCTTTGTAGTTGTGGGTTCCTTAGGTGTTGTACTGGAAGGAGTGGATTCCAGCGGTTCGTGAGTGGAAGCAGAAGGAGTCTTTGTAGTTGTGGGTTCCTTAGGTGTTGTACTGGAAGGAGTGGATTCCAGCGGTTCGTGAGTGGAAGCAGAAGGAGTCTTTGTAGTTGTGGGTTCCTTAGGTGTTGTACTGGAAGGAGTGGATTCCAGCGGTTCGTGAGTGGAAGCAGAAGGAGTCTTTGTAGTTGTGGGTTCCTTAGGTGTTGTACTGGAAGGAGTGGATTCCAGCGGTTCGTGAGTGGAAGCAGAAGGAGTCTTTGTAGTTGTGGATTCCTTAGGTGTTGTACTGGAAGGAGTGGATTTCAGCAGTTCGTGAGTGGAAGCAGAAGGAGTCTTTGTAGTTGTGGGTTCCTTAGGTGTTGTACTGGAAGGAGTGGATTTCAGCAGTTCGTGAGTGGACGCAGAAGGAGTCTTTGTAGTTGTGGATTCCTTAGGTGTTGTACTGGAAGGAGAGGATTCTAGCGGTTCATGAGTGGAAGAAGAAGGAGTCTTTGTAGTTGTGGGTTCCTTAGGTGTTGTACTGGAAGGAGTGGATTCCAGCGGTTCGTGAGTGGAAGCAGAAGGAGTCTTTGTAGTTGTGGGTTCCTTAGGTGTTGTACTGGAAGGAGTGGATTCCAGCGGTTTGTGAGTGGAAGCAGAAGGAGTCTTTGTAGTTGTGGATTCCTTAGGTGTTGTACTGGAAGGAGTGGATTTCAGCAGTTCGTGAGTGGAAGCAGAAGGAGTCTTTGTAGTTGTGGGTTCCTTAGGTGTTGTACTGGAAGGAGTGGATTTCAGCAGTTCGTGAGTGGACGCAGAAGGAGTCTTTGTAGTTGTGGCTTCCTTAGGTGTTGTACTGGAAGGAGAGGATTCTAGCGGTTCATGAGTGGAAGAAGAAGGAGTCTTTGTAGTTGTGGGTTCCTTAGGTGTTGTACTAGAAGGAGTGGATTCCAGCGGTTCATGAGTGGAAGCAGAAGGAGTCTTTGTAGTTGTGGGTTCCTTAGGTGTTGTACTAGAAGGAGTGGATTCCAGCGGTTCATGAGTGGACGCAGAAGGAGTCTTTGTAGTTGTGGGTTCCTTAGGTGTTGTACTAGAAGGAGTGGATTTCAGCGGTTCATGAGTTGACGCAGAAGGAGTCTTTGTAGTTGTAGGTTCCTTAGGTGTTGTACTAGAAGGAGTGGATTCCAGCGGTTCATGAGTGGAAGCAGAAGGAGTCTTTGTAGTTGTGGGTTCCTTAGGTGTTGTACTAGAAGGAGTGGATTCCAGCGGTTCATGAGTGGACGCAGAAGGAGTCTTTGTAGTTGTAGGTTCCTTAGGTGTTGTACTAGAAGGAGTGGATTGCAGCGGTTCATGAGTGGAAGCAGAAGGAGTCTTTGTAGTTGTGGGTTCCTTATGTGTTGTACTAGAAGGAGTGGATTCCAGCAGTTCGTGAGTCGACGCAGAAGGAGTCTTTGTAGTTGTGGGTTCCTTAGCTGTTGTACTGGAAGGAGTGGATTCCAGCGGTTCGTGAGTGGAAGCAGAAGGAGTCTTTGTAGTTGTGGGTTCCTTAGCTGTTGTACTGGAAGGAGTAGATTCCAGCGGTTCATGAGTGGACGCAGAAGGAGTCTTTGTAGTTGTGGGTTCCTTAAGTGTTGTACTAGAAGGAGTGGATTCCAGCGGTTCGTGAGTGGAAGCAGAAGGAGTCTTTGTAGTTGTGGGTTCCTTAGGTGTTGTACTGGAAGGAGTGGATTCCAGCGGTTCGTGAGTGGAAGCAGAAGGAGTCATTGAAGTTGTGGGTTCCTTAGGTGTTGTACTGGAAGGAGTGGATTCCAGCGGTTCGTGAGTGGAAGCAGAAGGAGTCTTTGTAGTTGTGGGTTCCTTAGGTGTTGTACTGGAAGGAGTGGATTCCAGCGGTTCGTAAGTGGAAGCAGAAGGAGTCTTTGTATTTGTGGGTTCCTTAGGTGTTGTACTGGAAGGAGTGGATTCCAGCGGTTCGTGAGTGGAAGCAGAAGGAGTCTTTGTAGTTGTGGGTTCCTTAGGTGTTGTACTAGAAGGAGTGGATTCTAGCGGTTCGTGAGTGGAAGCAGAAGGAGTCTTTGTAGTTGTGGGTTCCTTAGGTGTTGTACTGGAAGGAGAGGATTCTAGCGGTTCATGAGTGGAAGCAGAAGGAGTCTTTGTAGTTGTGGATTCCTTAGGTGTTGTACTAGAAGGAGTGGATTCCAGCGGTTCATGAGTGGAAGCAGAAGGAGTCTTTGTAGTTGTGGGTTCCTTAGGTGTTGTACTAGAAGGAGTGGATTCCAGCGGTTCATGAGTGGAAGCCGAAGGAGTCTTTGTAGTTGTGGGTTCCTTAGGTGTTGTACTGGAAGGAGTGGATTCCAGCGGTTCGTGAGTGGAAGCAGAAGGAGTCTTTGTAGTTGTGGGTTCCTTAGGTGTTGTACTGGAAGGAGTGGATTCCAGCGGTTCATGAGTGGACGCAGAAGGAGTCTTTGTAGTTGTGGGTTCCTTAGGTGTTGTACTAGAAGGAGTGGATTCTAGCGGTTCATGAGTGGACGCAGAAGGAGTCTTTGTAGTTGTGGGTTCCTTAGGTGTTGTACTGGAAGGAGAGGATTCTAGCGGTTCGTGAGTGGAAGCAGAAGGAGTCTTTGTAGTTGTGAGTTCCTTAGGTGTTGTACTGGAAGGAGTGGATTCCAGCGGTTCATGAGTGGACGCAGAAGGAGTCTTTGTAGTTGTGGGTTCCTTAGGTGTTGTACTAGAAGGAGTGGATTCCAGCGGTTCATGAGTGGACGCAGAAGGAGTCTTTGTAGTTGTGGGTTCCTTAGGTGTTGTACTGGAAGGAGAGGATTCTAGCGGTTCGTGAGTGGAAGCAGAAGGAGTCTTTGTAGTTGTGAGTTCCTTAGGTGTTGTACTGGAAGGAGTGGATTCCAGCGGTTCGTGAGTGGAAGCAGAAGGAGTCTTTGTAGTTGTGGGTTCCTTAGGTGTTGTACTGGAAGGAGTGGATTCCAGCGGTTCGTGAGTGGAAGCAGAAGGAGTCTTTGTAGTTGTGGGTTCCTTAGGTGTTGTACTAGAAGGAGTGGATTCCAGCGGTTCATGAGTGGACGCAGAAGGAGTCTTTGTAGTTGTGGGTTCCTTAGGTGTTGTACTAGAAGGAGTGGATTCCAGCGGTTCATGAGTGGAAGCAGAAGGAGTCTTTGTAGTTGTGGTTTCCTTAGGTGTTGTACTAGAAGGAGTGGATTCCAGCGGTTCATGAGTGGACGCAGAAGGAGTCTTTGTAGTTGTGGGTTCCTTAGGTGTTGTACTAGAAGGAGTGGATTTCAGCGGTTCATGAGTTGACGCAGAAGGAGTCTTTGTAGTTGTAGGTTCCTTAGGTGTTGTACTAGAAGGAGTGGATTCCAGCGGTTCATGAGTGGAAGCAGAAGGAGTCTTTGTAGTTGTGGGTTCCTTAGGTGTTGTACTAGAAGGAGTGGATTCCAGCGGTTCATGAGTGGACGCAGAAGGAGTCTTTGTAGTTGTAGGTTCCTTAGGTGTTGTACTAGAAGGAGTGGATTGCAGCGGTTCATGAGTGGACGCAGAAGGAGTCTTTGTAGTTGTGGGTTCCTTATGTGTTGTACTAGAAGGAGTGGATTCCAGCAGTTCGTGAGTCGACGCAGAAGGAGTCTTTGTAGTTGTGGGTTCCTTAGCTGTTGTACTGGAAGGAGTGGATTCCAGCGGTTCGTGAGTGGAAGCAGAAGGAGTCTTTGTAGTTGTGGGTTCCTTAGCTGTTGTACTGGAAGGAGTAGATTCCAGCGGTTCATGAGTGGACGCAGAAGGAGTCTTTGTAGTTGTGGGTTCCTTAAGTGTTGTACTAGAAGGAGTGGATTCCAGCGGTTCGTGAGTGGAAGCAGAAGGAGTCTTTGTAGTTGTGGGTTCCTTAGGTGTTGTACTGGAAGGAGTGGATTCCAGCGGTTCGTGAGTGGAAGCAGAAGGAGTCTTTGTAGTTGTGGGTTCCTTAGGTGTTGTACTGGAAGGAGTGGATTCCAGCGGTTCGTGAGTGGAAGCAGAAGGAGTCTTTGTAGTTGTGGGTTCCTTAGGTGTTGTACTAGAAGGAGTGGATTCCAGCGGTTCATGAGTGGAAGCAGAAGGAGTCTTTGTAGTTGTGGGTTCCTTAGGTGTTGTACTGGAAGGAGTGGATTCTAGCGGTTCATGAGTGGAAGCAGAAGGAGTCTTTGTAGTTGTGGATTCCTTAGGTGTTGTACTAGAAGGAGTGGATTCCAGCGGTTCATGAGTGGAAGCAGAAGGAGTCTTTGTAGTTGTGGGTTCCTTAGGTGTTGTACTGGAAGGAGTGGATTCCAGCGGTTCGTGAGTGGAAGCAGAAGGAGTCTTTGTAGTTGTGGGTTCCTTAGGTGTTGTACTGGAAGGAGATGATTCTAGCGGTTCATGAGTGGAAGCAGAAGGAGTCTTTGTAGTTGTGGATTCCTTAGGTGTTGTACTGGAAGGAGTGGATTCCAGCGGTTCGTGAGTGGAAGCAGAAGGAGTCTTTGTAGTTGTGGGTTCCTTAGGTGTTGTACTGGAAGGAGTGGATTCTAGCGGTTCGTGAGTGGAAGCAGAAGGAGTCTTTGTAGTTGTGGGTTCCTTAGGTGTTGTACTGGAAGGAGAGGATTCTAGCGGTTCATGAGTGGAAGCAGAAGGAGTCTTTGTAGTTGTGGATTCCTTAGGTGTTGTACTAGAAGGAGTGGATTCCAGCGGTTCATGAGTGGAAGCAGAAGGAGTCTTTGTAGTTGTGGGTTCCTTAGGTGTTGTACTAGAAGGAGTGGATTCCAGCGGTTCATGAGTGGACGCAGAAGGAGTCTTTGTAGTTGTGAGTTCCTTAGGTGTTGTACTGGAAAGTGTGGATTCCAGCGGTTCATGAGTGGACGCAGAAGGAGTCTTTGTAGTTGTGGGTTCCTTAGGTGTTGTACTGGAAAGAGTGGATTCCAGCGGTTCATGAGTGGACGCAGAAGGAGTCTTTGTAGTTGTGGGTTCCTTAGGTGTTGTACTGGAAAGAGTGGATTCCAGCGGTTCATGAGTGGAAGCAGAAGGAGTCTTTGTAGTTGTGGGTTCCTTAGGTGTTGTACTGGAAAGAGTGGATTCCAGCGGTTCATGAGTGGACGCAGAAGGAGACTTTGTAGTTGTGGGTTCCTTAGGTGTTGTACTGGAAGGAGAGGATTCCAGCGGTTCATGAGTGGACGCAGAAGGAGTCTTTGTAGTTGTGGGTTCCTTAGGTGTTGTACTGGAAAGAGTGGATTCTAGCGGTTCGTGAGTGGAAGCAGAAGGAGACTTTGTAGTTGTGGGTTCCTTAGGTGTTGTACTGGAAAGAGTGGATTCCAGCGGTTCATGAGTGGACGCAGAAGGAGACTTTGTAGTTGTGGGTTCCTTAGGTGTTGTACTGGAAGGAGAGGATTCCAGCGGTTCATGAGTGGACGCAGAAGGAGTCTTTGTAGTTGTGGGTTCCTTAGGTGTTGTACTGGAAAGAGTGGATTCCAGCGGTTCATGAGTGGAAGCAGAATGAGTCTTTGTAGTTGTGGATTCCTTAGGTGTTGTACTAGAAGGAGTGGATTCCAGCGGTTTGTGAGTGGAAGCAGAAGGAGTCTTTGTAGTTGTGGGTTCCTTAGGTGTTGTACTAAAAGGAGTGGATTCCAGCGGTTTGTGAGTGGAATCAGAAGGAGTCTTTGTAGTTGTCCATTCCTTAGGTGTTGTACTAGAAGGAGTGGATTCCAGCGGTTCGTGAGTGGAAGCAGAAGGAGTCTTTGTAGTTGTGAGTTCCTTAGGTGTTGTACTAAAAGGAGTGGATTCCAGCGGTTCGTGAGTGGAAGCAGAAGGAGTCTTTGTAGTTGTGGATTCCTTAGGTGTTGTACTGGAAGGAGTGGATTTCAGCAGTTCGTGAGTGGACGCAGAAGGAGTCTTTGTAGTTGTGGGTTCCTTAGGTGTTGTACTGGAAGGAGTGGATTTCAGTAGTTCGTGAGTGGACGCAGAAGGAGTCTTTGTAGTTGTGGGTTCCTTAGGTGTTGTACTGGAAGGAGTGGATTCCAGCGGTTCGTGAGTGGAAGCAGAAGGAGTCTTTGTAGTTGTGGGTTCCTTAGGGGTTGTACTGGAAAGAGTGGATTCCAGCGGTTCGTGAGTGGAAGCAGAAGGAGTCTTTGTAGTTGTGGGTTCCTTAGGTGTTGTACTAGAAGGAGTGGATTCCAGCGGTTCGTGAGTGGAAGCAGAAGGAGTCTTTGTAGTTGTGGGTTCCTTAGGTGTTGTACTGGAAAGAGTGGATTCCAGCGGTTCATGAGTGGAAGCAGAATGAGTCTTTGTAGTTGTGGATTCCTTAGGTGTTGTACTGGAAGGAGTGGATTCCAGCGGTTCGTGAGTGGAAGCAGAAGGAGTCTTTGTAGTTGTGGGTTCCTTAGGTGTTGTACTAAAAGGAGTGGATTTCAGCGGTTCGTGAGTGGAAGCAGAAGGAGTCTTTGTAGTTGTGGGTTCCTTAGGTGTTGTACTAGAAGGAGTAGATTCTAGCGGTTCATGAGTGGAAGCTGAAGGAGTCTTTGTAGTTGTGGGTTCCTTAGGTGTTGTACTGGAAAGAGTGGATTCCAGCGGTTCATGAGTGGAAGCAGAATGAGTCTTTGTAGTTGTGGATTCCTTAGGTGTTGTACTAGAAGGAGTGGATTCCAGCGGTTTGTGAGTGGAAGCAGAAGGAGTCTTTGTAGTTGTGGGTTCCTTATGTGTTGTACTAAAAGGAGTGGATTCCAGCGGTTTGTGAGTGGAATCAGAAGGAGTCTTTGTAGTTGTCCATTCCTTAGGTGTTGTACTAGAAGGAGTGGATTCCAGCGGTTCGTGAGTGGAAGCAGAAGGAGTCTTTGTAGTTGTGAGTTCCTTAGGTGTTGTACTAAAAGGAGTGGATTCCAGCGGTTCGTGAGTGGACGCAGAAGGAGTCTTTGTAGTTGTCCATTCCTTAGGTGTTGTACTAGAAGGAGTGGATTCCAGCGGTTCATGAGTGGAAGCAGAATGAGTCTTTGTAGTTGTGGGTTCCTTAGGTGTTGTACTGGAAGGAGTGGATTTCAGTAGTTCGTGAGTGGACGCAGAAGGAGTCTTTGTAGTTGTGGGTTCCTTAGGTGTTGTACTGGAAGGAGTGGATTCCAGCGGTTCGTGAGTGGAAGCAGAAGGAGTCTTTGTAGTTGTGGGTTCCTTAGGGGTTGTACTGGAAAGAGTGGATTCCAGCGGTTCGTGAGTGGAAGCAGAAGGAGTCTTTGTAGTTGTGGGTTCCTTAGGTGTTGTACTGGAAGGAGTGGATTCCAGCGGTTCGTGAGTGGAAGCAGAAGGAGTCTTTGTAGTTGTGGGTTCCTTAGGTGTTGTACTGGAAGGAGTGGATTCCAGCGGTTCGTGAGTGGAAGCAGAAGGAGTCTTTGTAGTTGTGGGTTCCTTAGGTGTTGTACTAGAAGGAGTGGATTCCAGCGGTTCATGAGTGGACGCAGAAGGAGTCTTTGTAGTTGTGGGTTCCTTAGGTGTTGTACTAGAAGGAGTGGATTCCAGCGGTTCATGAGTGGAAGCAGGAGTCTTTGTAGTTGTGGGTTCCTTAGGTGTTGTACTAGAAGGAGTGGATTCCAGCGGTTCATGAGTGGACGCAGAAGGAGTCTTTGTAGTTGTGGGTTCCTTAGGTGTTGTACTAGAAGGAGTGGATTTCAGCGGTTCATGAGTGGAAGCAGAAGGAGTCTTTGTAGTTGTAGGTTCCTTAGGTGTTGTACTAGAAGGAGTGGATTCCAGCGGTTCATGAGTGGAAGCAGAAGGAGTCTTTGTAGTTGTGGGTTCCTTAGGTGTTGTACTAGAAGGAGTGGATTCCAGCGGTTCATGAGTGGACGCAGAAGGAGTCTTTGTAGTTGTAGGTTCCTTAGGTGTTGTACTAGAAGGAGTGGATTGCAGCGGTTCATGAGTGGACGCAGAAGGAGTCTTTGTAGTTGTGGGTTCCTTATGTGTTGTACTAGAAGGAGTGGATTCCAGCAGTTCGTGAGTCGACGCAGAAGGAGTCTTTGTAGTTGTGGGTTCCTTAGCTGTTGTACTGGAAGGAGTGGATTCCAGCGGTTCGTGAGTGGAAGCAGAAGGAGTCTTTGTAGTTGTGGGTTCCTTAGCTGTTGTACTGGAAGGAGTAGATTCCAGCGGTTCATGAGTGGACGCAGAAGGAGTCTTTGTAGTTGTGGGTTCCTTAAGTGTTGTACTAGAAGGAGTGGATTCCAGCGGTTCGTGAGTGGAAGCAGAAGGAGTCTTTGTAGTTGTGGGTTCCTTAGGTGTTGTACTGGAAGGAGTGGATTCCAGCGGTTCGTGAGTGGAAGCAGAAGGAGTCATTGAAGTTGTGGGTTCCTTAGGTGTTGTACTGGAAGGAGTGGATTCCAGCGGTTCGTGAGTGGAAGCAGAAGGAGTCTTTGTAGTTGTGGGTTCCTTAGGTGTTGTACTGGAAGGAGTGGATTCCAGCGGTTCGTAAGTGGAAGCAGAAGGAGTCTTTGTATTTGTGGGTTCCTTAGGTGTTGTACTGGAAGGAGTGGATTCCAGCGGTTCGTGAGTGGACGCAGAAGGAGTCTTTGTAGTTGTGGGTTCCTTAGGTGTTGTACTGGAAGGAGTGGATTCCAGCGGTTCGTGAGTGGAAGCAGAAGGAGTCTTTGTAGTTGTGGGTTCCTTAGGTGTTGTACTAGAAGGAGTGGATTCCAGCGGTTCATGAGTGGACGCAGAAGGAGTCTTTGTAGTTGTGGGTTCCTTAGGTGTTGTACTAGAAGGAGTGGATTCCAGCGGTTCGTGAGTGGAAGCAGAAGGAGTCTTTGTAGTTGTGGGTTCCTTAGGTGTTGTACTAGAAGGAGTGGATTCCAGCGGTTCATGAGTGGACGCAGAAGGAGTCTTTGTAGTTGTGGGTTCCTTAGGTGTTGTACTGGAAGGAGTGGATTCCAGCGGTTCGTGAGTGGAAGCAGAAGGAGTCTTTGTAGTTGTGGGTTCCTTAGGTGTTGTACTGGAAGGAGTGGATTCCAGCGGTTCGTGAGTGGAAGCAGAAGGAGTCTTTGTAGTTGTGGGTTCCTTAGGTGTTGTACTAGAAGGAGTGGATTCTAGCGGTTCATGAGTGGAAGCAGAAGGAGTCTTTGTAGTTGTGGGTTCCTTAGGTGTTGTACTAGAAGGAGTGGATTCCAGCGGTTCGTGAGTGGAAGCAGAAGGAGTCTTTGTAGTTGTGGGTTCCTTAGGTGTTGTACTGGAAGGAGTGGATTCTAGCGGTTCGTGAGTGGAAGCAGAAGGAGTCTTTGTAGTTGTGGGTTCCTTAGGTGTTGTACTGGAAGGAGAGGATTCCAGCGGTTCATGAGTTGACGCAGAAGGAGTCTTTGTAGTTGTGGGTTCCTTAGGTGTTGTACTGGAAAGAGTGGATTCCAGCGGTTCATGAGTGGAAGCAGAAGGAGTCTTTGTAGTTGTGGATTCCTTAGGTGTTGTACTGGAAGGAGTGGATTTCAGCAGTTCGTGAGTGGAAGCAGAAGGAGTCTTTGTAGTTGTGGGTTCCTTAGGTGTTGTACTAGAAGGAGTGGATTCCAGCGGTTCATGAGTGGACGCAGAAGGAGTCTTTGTAGTTGTGAGTTCCTTAGGTGTTGTACTGGAAAGTGTGGATTCCAGCGGTTCATGAGTGGACGCAGAAGGAGTCTTTGTAGTTGTGGGTTCCTTAGGTGTTGTACTGGAAAGAGTGGATTCCAGCGGTTCATGAGTGGACGCAGAAGGAGTCTTTGTAGTTGTGGGTTCCTTAGGTGTTGTACTGGAAAGAGTGGATTCCAGCGGTTCATGAGTGGAAGCAGAAGGAGTCTTTGTAGTTGTGGGTTCCTTAGGTGTTGTACTGGAAAGAGTGGATTCCAGCGGTTCATGAGTGGACGCAGAAGGAGACTTTGTAGTTGTGGGTTCCTTAGGTGTTGTACTGGAAGGAGAGGATTCCAGCGGTTCATGAGTGGACGCAGAAGGAGTCTTTGTAGTTGTGGGTTCCTTAGGTGTTGTACTGGAAAGAGTGGATTCTAGCGGTTCGTGAGTGGAAGCAGAAGGAGACTTTGTAGTTGTGGGTTCCTTAGGTGTTGTACTGGAAAGAGTGGATTCCAGCGGTTCATGAGTGGACGCAGAAGGAGACTTTGTAGTTGTGGGTTCCTTAGGTGTTGTACTGGAAGGAGAGGATTCCAGCGGTTCATGAGTGGACGCAGAAGGAGTCTTTGTAGTTGTGGGTTCCTTAGGTGTTGTACTGGAAAGAGTGGATTCCAGCGGTTCATGAGTGGAAGCAGAATGAGTCTTTGTAGTTGTGGATTCCTTAGGTGTTGTACTAGAAGGAGTGGATTCCAGCGGTTTGTGAGTGGAAGCAGAAGGAGTCTTTGTAGTTGTGGGTTCCTTAGGTGTTGTACTAAAAGGAGTGGATTCCAGCGGTTTGTGAGTGGAATCAGAAGGAGTCTTTGTAGTTGTCCATTCCTTAGGTGTTGTACTAGAAGGAGTGGATTCCAGCGGTTCGTGAGTGGAAGCAGAAGGAGTCTTTGTAGTTGTGAGTTCCTTAGGTGTTGTACTAAAAGGAGTGGATTCCAGCGGTTCGTGAGTGGAAGCAGAAGGAGTCTTTGTAGTTGTGGATTCCTTAGGTGTTGTACTGGAAGGAGTGGATTTCAGCAGTTCGTGAGTGGACGCAGAAGGAGTCTTTGTAGTTGTGGGTTCCTTAGGTGTTGTACTGGAAGGAGTGGATTTCAGTAGTTCGTGAGTGGACGCAGAAGGAGTCTTTGTAGTTGTGGGTTCCTTAGGTGTTGTACTGGAAGGAGTGGATTCCAGCGGTTCGTGAGTGGAAGCAGAAGGAGTCTTTGTAGTTGTGGGTTCCTTAGGGGTTGTACTGGAAAGAGTGGATTCCAGCGGTTCGTGAGTGGAAGCAGAAGGAGTCTTTGTAGTTGTGGGTTCCTTAGGTGTTGTACTAGAAGGAGTGGATTCCAGCGGTTCGTGAGTGGAAGCAGAAGGAGTCTTTGTAGTTGTGGGTTCCTTAGGTGTTGTACTGGAAAGAGTGGATTCCAGCGGTTCATGAGTGGAAGCAGAATGAGTCTTTGTAGTTGTGGATTCCTTAGGTGTTGTACTGGAAGGAGTGGATTCCAGCGGTTCGTGAGTGGAAGCAGAAGGAGTCTTTGTAGTTGTGGGTTCCTTAGGTGTTGTACTAAAAGGAGTGGATTCCAGCGGTTCGTGAGTGGAAGCAGAAGGAGTCTTTGTAGTTGTGGGTTCCTTAGGTGTTGTACTAGAAGGAGTAGATTCTAGCGGTTCATGAGTGGAAGCTGAAGGAGTCTTTGTAGTTGTGGGTTCCTTAGGTGTTGTACTGGAAAGAGTGGATTCCAGCGGTTCATGAGTGGAAGCAGAATGAGTCTTTGTAGTTGTGGATTCCTTAGGTGTTGTACTAGAAGGAGTGGATTCCAGCGGTTTGTGAGTGGAAGCAGAAGGAGTCTTTGTAGTTGTGGGTTCCTTATGTGTTGTACTAAAAGGAGTGGATTCCAGCGGTTTGTGAGTGGAATCAGAAGGAGTCTTTGTAGTTGTCCATTCCTTAGGTGTTGTACTAGAAGGAGTGGATTCCAGCGGTTCGTGAGTGGAAGCAGAAGGAGTCTTTGTAGTTGTGAGTTCCTTAGGTGTTGTACTAAAAGGAGTGGATTCCAGCGGTTCGTGAGTGGACGCAGAAGGAGTCTTTGTAGTTGTCCATTCCTTAGGTGTTGTACTAGAAGGAGTGGATTCCAGCGGTTCATGAGTGGAAGCAGAATGAGTCTTTGTAGTTGTGGGTTCCTTAGGTGTTGTACTGGAAGGAGTGGATTTCAGTAGTTCGTGAGTGGACGCAGAAGGAGTCTTTGTAGTTGTGGGTTCCTTAGGTGTTGTACTGGAAGGAGTGGATTCCAGCGGTTCGTGAGTGGAAGCAGAAGGAGTCTTTGTAGTTGTGGGTTCCTTAGGGGTTGTACTGGAAAGAGTGGATTCCAGCGGTTCGTGAGTGGAAGCAGAAGGAGTCTTTGTAGTTGTGGGTTCCTTAGGTGTTGTACTGGAAGGAGTGGATTCCAGCGGTTCGTGAGTGGAAGCAGAAGGAGTCTTTGTAGTTGTGGGTTCCTTAGGTGTTGTACTGGAAGGAGTGGATTCCAGCGGTTCGTGAGTGGAAGCAGAAGGAGTCTTTGTAGTTGTGGGTTCCTTAGGTGTTGTACTAGAAGGAGTGGATTCCAGCGGTTCATGAGTGGACGCAGAAGGAGTCTTTGTAGTTGTGGGTTCCTTAGGTGTTGTACTAGAAGGAGTGGATTCCAGCGGTTCATGAGTGGAAGCAGGAGTCTTTGTAGTTGTGGGTTCCTTAGGTGTTGTACTAGAAGGAGTGGATTCCAGCGGTTCATGAGTGGACGCAGAAGGAGTCTTTGTAGTTGTGGGTTCCTTAGGTGTTGTACTAGAAGGAGTGGATTTCAGCGGTTCATGAGTGGAAGCAGAAGGAGTCTTTGTAGTTGTAGGTTCCTTAGGTGTTGTACTAGAAGGAGTGGATTCCAGCGGTTCATGAGTGGAAGCAGAAGGAGTCTTTGTAGTTGTGGGTTCCTTAGGTGTTGTACTAGAAGGAGTGGATTCCAGCGGTTCATGAGTGGACGCAGAAGGAGTCTTTGTAGTTGTAGGTTCCTTAGGTGTTGTACTAGAAGGAGTGGATTGCAGCGGTTCATGAGTGGACGCAGAAGGAGTCTTTGTAGTTGTGGGTTCCTTATGTGTTGTACTAGAAGGAGTGGATTCCAGCAGTTCGTGAGTCGACGCAGAAGGAGTCTTTGTAGTTGTGGGTTCCTTAGCTGTTGTACTGGAAGGAGTGGATTCCAGCGGTTCGTGAGTGGAAGCAGAAGGAGTCTTTGTAGTTGTGGGTTCCTTAGCTGTTGTACTGGAAGGAGTAGATTCCAGCGGTTCATGAGTGGACGCAGAAGGAGTCTTTGTAGTTGTGGGTTCCTTAAGTGTTGTACTAGAAGGAGTGGATTCCAGCGGTTCGTGAGTGGAAGCAGAAGGAGTCTTTGTAGTTGTGGGTTCCTTAGGTGTTGTACTGGAAGGAGTGGATTCCAGCGGTTCGTGAGTGGAAGCAGAAGGAGTCATTGAAGTTGTGGGTTCCTTAGGTGTTGTACTGGAAGGAGTGGATTCCAGCGGTTCGTGAGTGGAAGCAGAAGGAGTCTTTGTAGTTGTGGGTTCCTTAGGTGTTGTACTGGAAGGAGTGGATTCCAGCGGTTCGTAAGTGGAAGCAGAAGGAGTCTTTGTATTTGTGGGTTCCTTAGGTGTTGTACTGGAAGGAGTGGATTCCAGCGGTTCGTGAGTGGACGCAGAAGGAGTCTTTGTAGTTGTGGGTTCCTTAGGTGTTGTACTGGAAGGAGTGGATTCCAGCGGTTCGTGAGTGGAAGCAGAAGGAGTCTTTGTAGTTGTGGGTTCCTTAGGTGTTGTACTAGAAGGAGTGGATTCCAGCGGTTCATGAGTGGACGCAGAAGGAGTCTTTGTAGTTGTGGGTTCCTTAGGTGTTGTACTAGAAGGAGTGGATTCCAGCGGTTCGTGAGTGGAAGCAGAAGGAGTCTTTGTAGTTGTGGGTTCCTTAGGTGTTGTACTAGAAGGAGTGGATTCCAGCGGTTCATGAGTGGACGCAGAAGGAGTCTTTGTAGTTGTGGGTTCCTTAGGTGTTGTACTGGAAGGAGTGGATTCCAGCGGTTCGTGAGTGGAAGCAGAAGGAGTCTTTGTAGTTGTGGGTTCCTTAGGTGTTGTACTGGAAGGAGTGGATTCCAGCGGTTCGTGAGTGGAAGCAGAAGGAGTCTTTGTAGTTGTGGGTTCCTTAGGTGTTGTACTAGAAGGAGTGGATTCTAGCGGTTCATGAGTGGAAGCAGAAGGAGTCTTTGTAGTTGTGGGTTCCTTAGGTGTTGTACTAGAAGGAGTGGATTCCAGCGGTTCGTGAGTGGAAGCAGAAGGAGTCTTTGTAGTTGTGGGTTCCTTAGGTGTTGTACTGGAAGGAGTGGATTCTAGCGGTTCGTGAGTGGAAGCAGAAGGAGTCTTTGTAGTTGTGGGTTCCTTAGGTGTTGTACTGGAAGGAGAGGATTCCAGCGGTTCATGAGTTGACGCAGAAGGAGTCTTTGTAGTTGTGGGTTCCTTAGGTGTTGTACTGGAAAGAGTGGATTCCAGCGGTTCATGAGTGGAAGCAGAAGGAGTCTTTGTAGTTGTGGATTCCTTAGGTGTTGTACTGGAAGGAGTGGATTTCAGCAGTTCGTGAGTGGAAGCAGAAGGAGTCTTTGTAGTTGTGGGTTCCTTAGGTGTTGTACTGGAAGGAGTGGATTCCAGCGGTTCGTGAGTGGAAGCAGAAGGAGTCTTTGTAGTTGTGGGTTCCTTAGGTGTTGTACTGGAAGGAGTGGATTCCAGCGGTTCGTGAGTGGAAGCAGAAGGAGTCTTTGTAGTTGTGGGTTCCTTAGGTGTTGTACTAGAAGGAGTGGATTCCAGCGGTTCGTGAGTGGAAGCAGAAGGAGTCTTTGTAGTTGTGGGTTCCTTAGGTGTTGTACTAGAAGGAGTGGATTCCAGCGGTTCATGAGTGGACGCAGAAGGAGTCTTTGTAGTTGTGGGTTCCTTAGGTGTTGTACTGGAAGGAGTGGATTCCAGCGGTTCGTGAGTGGAAGCAGAAGGAGTCTTTGTAGTTGTGGGTTCCTTAGGTGTTGTACTGGAAGGAGTGGATTCCAGCGGTTCGTGAGTGGAAGCAGAAGGAGTCTTTGTAGTTGTGGGTTCCTTAGGTGTTGTACTAGAAGGAGTGGATTCTAGCGGTTCATGAGTGGAAGCAGAAGGAGTCTTTGTAGTTGTGGGTTCCTTAGGTGTTGTACTAGAAGGAGTGGATTCCAGCGGTTCGTGAGTGGAAGCAGAAGGAGTCTTTGTAGTTGTGGGTTCCTTAGGTGTTGTACTGGAAGGAGTGGATTCTAGCGGTTCGTGAGTGGAAGCAGAAGGAGTCTTTGTAGTTGTGGGTTCCTTAGGTGTTGTACTGGAAGGAGAGGATTCCAGCGGTTCATGAGTGGACGCAGAAGGAGTCTTTGTAGTTGTGGGTTCCTTAGGTGTTGTACTGGAAAGAGTGGATTCCAGCGGTTCATGAGTGGAAGCAGAAGGAGTCTTTGTAGTTGTGGATTCCTTAGGTGTTGTACTGGAAGGAGTGGATTTCAGCAGTTCGTGAGTGGAAGCAGAAGGAGTCTTTGTAGTTGTGGGTTCCTTAGGTGTTGTACTGGAAGGAGTGGATTCCAGCGGTTCGTGAGTGGAAGCAGAAGGAGTCTTTGTAGTTGTGGGTTCCTTAGGTGTTGTACTGGAAGGAGTGGATTCCAGCGGTTCGTGAGTGGAAGCAGAAGGAGTCTTTGTAGTTGTGGGTTCCTTAGGTGTTGTACTAGAAGGAGTGGATTCCAGCGGTTCGTGAGTGGAAGCAGAAGGAGTCTTTGTAGTTGTGGGTTCCTTAGGTGTTGTACTGGAAGGAGTGGATTCCAGCGGTTCGTGAGTGGAAGCAGAAGGAGTCTTTGTAGTTGTGAGTTCCTTAGGTGTTGTACTGGAAGGAGTGGATTCCAGCGGTTCGTGAGTGGAAGCAGAAGGAGTCTTTGTAGTTGTGGGTTCCTTAGGTGTTGTACTGGAAGGAGTGGATTCCAGCGGTTCGTGAGTGGAAGCAGAAGGAGTCTTTGTAGTTGTGGGTTCCTTAGGTGTTGTACTGGAAGGAGTGGATTCCAGCGGTTCGTGAGTGGAAGCAGAAGGAGTCTTTGTAGTTGTGGGTTCCTTAGGTGTTGTACTGGAAGGAGTGGATTCCAGCGGTTCGTGAGTGGAAGCAGAAGGAGTCTTTGTAGTTGTGGGTTCCTTAGGTGTTGTACTAGAAGGAGTGGATTCCAGCGGTTCATGAGTGGACGCAGAAGGAGTCTTTGTAGTTGTGGGTTCCTTAGGTGTTGTACTGGAAGGAGTGGATTCCAGCGGTTCGTGAGTGGAAGCAGAAGGAGTCTTTGTAGTTGTGGGTTCCTTAGGTGTTGTACTGGAAGGAGTGGATTCCAGCGGTTCGTGAGTGGAAGCAGAAGGAGTCTTTGTAGTTGTGGGTTCCTTAGGTGTTGTACTAGAAGGAGTGGATTCTAGCGGTTCATGAGTGGAAGCAGAAGGAGTCTTTGTAGTTGTGGGTTCCTTAGGTGTTGTACTAGAAGGAGTGGATTCCAGCGGTTCGTGAGTGGAAGCAGAAGGAGTCTTTGTAGTTGTGGGTTCCTTAGGTGTTGTACTGGAAGGAGTGGATTCTAGCGGTTCGTGAGTGGAAGCAGAAGGAGTCTTTGTAGTTGTGGGTTCCTTAGGTGTTGTACTGGAAGGAGAGGATTCCAGCGGTTCATGAGTGGACGCAGAAGGAGTCTTTGTAGTTGTGGGTTCCTTAGGTGTTGTACTGGAAAGAGTGGATTCCAGCGGTTCATGAGTGGAAGCAGAAGGAGTCTTTGTAGTTGTGGATTCCTTAGGTGTTGTACTGGAAGGAGTGGATTTCAGCAGTTCGTGAGTGGAAGCAGAAGGAGTCTTTGTAGTTGTGGGTTCCTTAGGTGTTGTACTGGAAGGAGTGGATTCCAGCGGTTCGTGAGTGGAAGCAGAAGGAGTCTTTGTAGTTGTGGGTTCCTTAGGTGTTGTACTGGAAGGAGTGGATTCCAGCGGTTCGTGAGTGGAAGCAGAAGGAGTCTTTGTAGTTGTGGGTTCCTTAGGTGTTGTACTAGAAGGAGTGGATTCCAGCGGTTCGTGAGTGGAAGCAGAAGGAGTCTTTGTAGTTGTGGGTTCCTTAGGTGTTGTACTGGAAGGAGTGGATTCCAGCGGTTCGTGAGTGGAAGCAGAAGGAGTCTTTGTAGTTGTGAGTTCCTTAGGTGTTGTACTGGAAGGAGTGGATTCCAGCGGTTCGTGAGTGGAAGCAGAAGGAGTCTTTGTAGTTGTGGGTTCCTTAGGTGTTGTACTGGAAGGAGTGGATTCCAGCGGTTCGTGAGTGGAAGCAGAAGGAGTCTTTGTAGTTGTGGGTTCCTTAGGTGTTGTACTAGAAGGAGTGGATTCCAGCGGTCTCTGAGTGGAAGCAGAAGGAGTCTTTGTAGTTGTGGGTTCCTTAGGTGTTGTACTGGAAGGAGTGGATTCCAGCGGTTCGTGAGTGGAAGCAGAAGGAGTCTTTGTAGTTGTGGATTCCTTAGGTGTTGTACTGGAAGGAGTGGATTCCAGCGGTTCGTGAGTGGAAGCAGAAGGAGTCTTTGTAGTTGTGGGTTCCTTAGGTGTTGTACTAGAAGGAGTGGATTCCAGCGGTTCATGAGTGGACGCAGAAGGAGTCTTTGTAGTTGTGGGTTCCTTAGGTGTTGTACTGGAAGGAGTGGATTCCAGCGGTTCGTGAGTGGAAGCAGAAGGAGTCTTTGTAGTTGTGGGTTCCTTAGGTGTTGTACTGGAAGGAGTGGATTCCAGCGGTTCGTGAGTGGACGCAGAAGGAGTCTTTGTAGTTGTGGGTTCCTTAGGTGTTGTACTAGAAGGAGAGGATTCCAGCGGTTCATGAGTGGAAGCAGAAGGAGTCTTTGTAGTTGTGGGTTCCTTAGCTGTTGTACTGGAAGGAGTGGATTCCAGCGGTTCATGAGTGATTGCGGAGATGGTTTCTGTGGTTGTAGGTTCCTTAGATGTGGTACTGGATCTCAACGTTGTATTTGTTGATCCTTATATGTGAAAAGAAGCAGATCTTTAGCAAATATAGTGGGGATTATTTTTTTTAAAATAAAAAAACCCTCTAAAATTATAACAGTAAATAAAAAACATACCTGAAACACAGGGGAACTTACGACGAGAAGTAGGAACACGTAATCACTTCTCAACTAAGTAATTTCCCAGGCAGTAACAAGCCACACCTAAAACTTGTCATTCCATCAAGGTGCCAGTTGAAACAGTCACACCTGCCTCCAACAGACTAGAGTTCTTTCTCCCACCCTGGACTCAATTCCATAGATATATACACCCAATTTTACTAGTTTCCAACAGACCTCACAACCTCTGGAACATGGCCATGCAGCCTGAAAAACCTACAACAACCCAGTGATTCTGGCCATGAAATCCTTCAACAATACATTGATTATATTAATTAAAAATAACAGTTAAAATAACAGTTAAAGTAAAGGTTAAAAGCTGATTAAAGTTGTATCGAAAGCTAAAACCACAGCACCCCCTGATTTGCTCTTAAATCTCAATAGGAGGAGGGGGGCATCATGGCAGGCATTCGTTGCAGGTGGAGACAGAAGTTGTTGAAGAAGTTGCTTCTGCTCCGGGCCCAGCAGCAAGTCCCAAATGGGCACAATCCCTGGATGAATTTCCTGTATGTAAACTCCCCATTTGACCCGCTGGGTTTGCTTTGCTTGGGACTGACCCAAGCAAATGTTTGAGATGCCGGACTGTGAGTATTTTGAGCCAAAGGGTGGACTCACTCTGATCTCCTGAGGAGTTGTCTCTGTGGGATGAGAGAAGAGGGACTCCCCCCCAGTTTTTACAATCTTGGTAGATGCAGGGAATGCTGTGGATGTAGTATATCTTATCTTGATTTCAGTAAGGGCTTCGACAATTTCCCCCATGACCTTCTTGCAAGCAAGCTAGTCCAATGTGGGCTAGGCAAGGCTACTATTAGTTGGATCTGGAATTGGTTAAGCAACTGAATCTCAAGGTAATTCTCCCCAATGATTCCTCCTCTTCATCCTGGAAAGAAGTTACTATTTGGTTCCATGAAGAGGGTTTGGTCCTGGGTCCAGTTCCGTTCAACATCTTTATTAATGACATGGACGAAGGTTTGGAAGGCCTGCTGATCAAGTTTGCAGATGACACCAAATTGGGAGGGAGATCTAATAATCCAGGGGACAGGGTCAGGGTTCAAAATGATCACAATAAATGAGAGAGCTGATTGGCCAAAACTAACACAATGAATTCCAACAAAGGGAGATATAAGATACTCCACTTAGGAAGAAAAAAATGGAATGCAAAGATACAGGATGGATGATGATGATGATGATGATGATGATTATTATTATTATTATTATTTAAACTTCTATGCGGCCACTCCCTTCCCTGGGGCTCGGAGTGGCTTACAAGAATGGCTAAAATGTAACAAAGTTTAAAAGCAATTTAAAACAATTTAAAAACAACAGTATCAAACATTAAAAGCCTGTCGAAACACGTATGTCTTCCATGCCCTGCGGAAAGCTGGTAAGTCCCACAAGGCACGGACTTCAGGTGGCAGAGCATTCCGGAGTGATGGTGCCACTGCTGTGAAGGCTCTGCGTCTGGTTGCCGTTAGACGCAAGGTCTTGACACTGGGGACCTCCAATAGATCTTGGTCCTCAGAACAGAGGGATCATTGGGGTTGGGAGGGGGTGAGACGATCCCTCAGGTCCATCGGCCCCAGACCACGCAAGGCCTTAAAGGTGAGTACCATCCCTTTGAAAGTGATCCGGTGCTCAATGGGTAACCAATGCAGCTGTAGTAAGATTGGTGTTATGTGGCATCTCATCGGAGTTCCCGCAAGAAGCCGAGCAGCTGCGTTTTGTACCAACTTGAGCTTCCGAATCACCGACAGAGGGAGGCCAATGTAGAGGGCATGACAGTAGTCCAGTCTTGAGATGACCGTGGCCTGGATCACCGTAGCCAGGTCGTCCCTGGACAGGGAGGGGGCCAGCCTTTGTCTAGCCTGCCGCAGGTGAGAGAAAGAAGGCGGTTCTGCTCACGGCGGAGGAGACCTGGGCCTCCATCCTCAGCAGGGGTCCAAAAGGACTCCCAGGCTCTTGACCAATGATGACGGGCGTAAGGCCTCGCCATCCAGGGTGGGCAGATGGATGTCCCCACTGCCCGGTCAACCCAGCCATAGGATCTCTGTCTTTGCTGGATTCACCCTCCACCTGCTGGCACGCAGCCACCCAGTCACGGCCTCAATGAGGCACTGATGGAAACAATTGGGGACAGAGTCCGGTCGGCCTTCCATCTTCAGCACCAGCTGAGTGTCATCGGCGTACTGGTAACACTCCAGCCCAAAACCTCGAACCAGCTGAGCAAGTGGTCGCATATAGATGTTAAACACCAGAGGGGAGAGAATGGCCCCCTGAGGAGGAACCCCACAAGAGAGAGGGGGGGGGACCTCTCGGAGACCAGGCCTCCCCTCTCCACTCGCTGTCCATGGTTGTGAAGAAAGGAGGGGAGCCAGTTCAAAGCTCTCCCCCTGATTCCAGCAACAGCAAGGCGGTGGGTCAAGAGATTGTGGTCGATGCCTGGCTCCACAACAAAGTTACACAACAAAGATGCCTGGCTCCACAACAAAGTTACATGTGAGAAAGATCTAGGAGTCTTTGTGGAAAGATCTAGGCGTCTTTGTGGAGCTGAACATGAGGCAAGAGTGTGATGGAGCAGCTAAAAAGCCAAGGGGATTCTGGGCTGCATCCAAAGGAGTTGACTGTCAAGATCTGGCGGGGGTGGTCCATGCCTTGGTCACCTCCAGATTGGACTACTGCAATGCGCTCTACATGGGGCTGCCCTTGAAAATGGCTCGGAAGTTCCAACTGGTCCAACAGGCAGCGGCCAGGATGTTAACTGGCGCTCCTTACAGAGAGACGTCAACCCTCCTGTTCAAGGAGCTCCACTGGCTGCCGTTTATCTTCTGAGCCCAATTTAAGGTGCAGGTGCTTACCTACAAAGCCCTGAACGGTTTGGGACCACCCTACCTGCGTGACCGCATCTCCGTCTACGAACCCATGCGTTCCCTTCGGTCATCCAGAGAGGCCCTGCTCGTGATCCCGCCTGTGTCGCAAGCGCGTTTGGTGGGGACACGGGACAGGGCCTTTTCTGTGGTGGCCCCCCGACTCTGGAACACCCTCCCCAAAGATCTTAGACAGGCCCCTACACTGGCAGTCTTCAGAAAGAACTTGAAGACCTAGCTGTTCCGATGTGCCTTCTTCGAATAGGAAATCTCCAATACCAAGTCCCAGAAGCACTTTATTAAAACTAAGATTGCCGCACGCTGCACACTGCACTTGCCCTATAATCCTACATATCACCTGTCACATCAGCACTTTTAATCCTGTACCCATTACTCTGGCCAGTCCCAGTTTCATTGTGTCTTAGTGTATTGTTTATTGCTTATTGTTAAATTGCTTTAATTGTTTTTAATTTGCCTTTGGTTTGTATTGTTATGTTGTGTTGCTTACCAATAAGCAATTACAGTGCACAATTATTACAAAAAACAACCGTACCCAATTAAACAGCTCAAGGGAAGATCCCAGGGGCTCACATGTCTTTACACTAATGCACAGAGCATGTGAAATAAACAAGACGAACTCCAACTTTTAGCACAACACCACAAATATGATATCATAGCCATCACTGAAACCTGGTGGGATGACTCCTATCGCTGGAATGTAGATATCGAGGGGTATAACCTCTTTCACAGAAACCGAACAAAGGGGAGAGGAGGCGGAGTAGCCTTATATGTCAAAAACTCTTATGCTGCAGAAGAAATTCAAGACAGCAATCTGGGAAACCAGCTTGAAATCATCTGGATAAGAATCAAGGGAACTGGGACTCAAAAAGATGTCGTTGTAGGCGTCTACTACAGACCCCCAAGCCAGGAGGAAGATCTTGATGAAGTCTTCTGCCAACAGTTGACCAAACAGGCACAGAAAAGAGATGTAGTAGTCATGGGCGATTTCAACTATCCCGATATTTGCTGGAAAACAAACTCGGCCAAGAGTACAAGGTCCAACAAATTCCTCGCTTGCCTTGCAGACAATTTCATGGTCCAGAAGGTAGAAGAGGCAACAAGGGGATTGGCTACTCTTGATCTCATCCTAACAAATGCGGAGGACCTGATCGATGCGGTCGAAGTGGTAGGATCCTTAGGGGCAAGTGACCATGTGCTCCTGCAATTTGAGGTACAAAGGAAGGCCGAAACTAAGACAAGTCAAACCCGCATTTTGGACTTTAGGAGAGCTGATTTCCAAAAAATGAAGGAAACGCTGAGCAGCATTCCATGGACACAGATACTAAAAGACAAGGGAGCTACGGATGGATGGGAATTTCTCAAGAGTGAAATACTCAAGACGCAATTGCAAACCGTGCCAACAAAGAGAAAAAATAGGACAAGTGCAAAGAAGCCAGAATGGATGTCCAAAGAACTTCTAACTGTGCTAAGACACAAAAGAGACATGCACAAGAAGTGGAAAAAGGGAGAAATCACCAAAGAAGAATTCAAACAAATAGCCAACACCTGTAGGGAAAAGGTCCACAAGGCTAAAGCACAAAACGAGCTCAGGCTTGCCAGGGACATTAAAAACAATAAAAAGGGCTTCTATTCTTATGTCAGTAGAAAAAGGAAAAACAAGGAGGCGATAGGACCTCTTCGAGGAGAAGATGGGGCAATGCTGACAGGGGATAGGGAAAAGGCAGAACTACTTAATGCCTTCTTTGCCTCGGTCTTCTCACAAAAAGAGAGTCTTCAACCTCAGCAAGATGGAGTGGATGAGGGATTGGAGGACATCCAACCCCAAATTGGGAAAGAAGCCGTCCAGGAATACCTGGCCGCTCTTAATGAGTTCAAGTCCCCAGGGCCAGATCAACTACACCCAAGAGTATTGAAGGAACTAGCGGAAGTCATTTCGGAACCATTGGCAACCATCTTTGAGAGTTCTTGGAGAACGGGAGAAGTTCCAGCAGATTGGAGGAGGGCCAATGTGGTCCCAATCTTCAAGAAGGGAAACAAGGAGGACCCAAACAACTACCGTCCGGTCAGCCTCACGTCGATACCGGGCAAGATTCTGGAAAAGATTGTTAAGGAAGCGGTCTGCAAACACTTAGAAACAAATGCAGTCATCGCTAATAGTCAACATGGATTTATCAAAAACAAGTCATGCCAGACTCATCTGATCTCTTTCTTCGATAGAGCTACAAGCTGGGTAGATGCACACGGGGAATGATGCCGTGGATGTAGCGTACCTGGATTTCAGGAAGGCCTTCTTTGACAAGGTCCCCCATGACCTTCTGGCAAGGAAACTAGTCCAATGTGGGCTAGGCAAAACTACGGTGAGGTGGATCTGTAATTGGTTAAGTGGACAAACCCAGAGAGTGCTCACTAATGCTTCCTCTTCATCTTGGAAAGAAGTGACGAGTGGAGTGCCGCAGGGTTCCGTCCTGGGCCCGGTCCTCTTCAGGATCTTCATTAATGACTTAGATGAAGGGCTAGAAGGCAGGATCATCAAGTTTGCAGACGACACCAAATTGGGAGGGATAGCCAATAGTCCAGAGGACAGGAGCAGAATTCAAAACGATCTTGACAGATTAGAGAGATGGGCCAAAAGTACCAAAATGAAGTTCAACAGTGACAAATGCAAGATACTCCACTTTGGCAGAAAAAATGAAATGCAAAGATACAGAATGGGGGGCGCCTGGCTCGAGAGCAGTACGTGTGAAAAAGATCTTGGAGTCCTCGTGGGGAGGAAGGTGAACATGAGCCAGGAATGTGATGTGGCGGCAAAAAAAGCCAACGGGATTTTGGCCTGCATCAAGAGGAGCATAGTGTCTAAATCTAAGGAAGTAATGCTACCCCTCTATTCTGCTTTGGTTAGACCACACCTGGAATATTGTGTCCAGTTCTGGGCACCACAATTCAAGAGAGATATTGACTCTAAGCTGGAATGTGTCCAGAGGAGGGCGACTAAAATGATCAAGGGTCTGGAGAACAAGCCCTATGAGGAGCGGCTTAAGGAGCTGGGCATGTTTAGCCTGAAGAAGAGAAGGCTGAGAGGAGATATGATAGCCATGTATAAATACGTGAGAGGAAGCCACAGGGAGGAGGAGGGAGCAAGCTTGTTTTCTGCTTCCTTGGAGACTAGGACGCGAAACAGTGGCTTCAAACTTCAAGAGAGGAGATTCCATCTGAACATGAGGAAGAACTTCCTGACTGTGAGAGCCGTTCAGCAGTGGAACTCTCTGCCCCGGAGTGTGGTGGAGGCTCCTTCTTTGGAAGCTTTTAAGCAGAGGCTGGATGGCCATCTGTCAGGGGTGATTTGAATGCAATATTCCTGCTTCTTGGCAGAATGGGGTTGGACTGGATGGCCCATGAGGTCTCTTCCAACTCTTTGATTCTATGATTCTATGAAATGTTTTTCGTATATGATGTTCAATGGATATATCTGTAACAAATGTTGATGGATATAGCAATTTCAGACTGCCATGGCAAGGCCTGGAGTAAGGCCGAAACCGGTCGTGGACGGCTGATTCATGTTCAACTCATCATAAGAACGCATGGCATCGACACCAATTTAGAGCGATTGTACAAAACCCATGCAGTATTGCTTGTGATTACTGTGAATTTGAACAGTGTAATAAGTTTCAACAGTCATATTATTCACTGAACTTATTTATTTTCTGTTTTGTATATAAGTGGGCTATTTGTGTTGAGCTTACTAACTCGGGAACCCATTCATATTATACTTTCTCCCACCCAATTCTAAAAGCATTCCTGGAAGAACTGGTGAGTTTTACACACACTACTTGCTGGCAGATCAGAAGCCAACGGTCAGCATTAGTGTGGCCGGCTTTGGCGCCGCAGCGCTCGCTCGTCAGCAACAAATGATCCCATAAACTTAAGGGAAAGTTTACTTCTATTTAATAGTGTTTGTTTTTAGGTGACTTTGTTATCAATATTGTTTGGTTGGTTCTACTTGCTTTGGCTGTAATAAATGTAATTTCTTCCTTCTCTTGCTTTGGAACAAGGCAGCAAGGAAGGTCCCGGAAGCTGGAGGCCGGTCAGCCTGACCTTGAAACCAGGAAAAATGGGATAACGGGTTACTCGGGAGTCTGCCTTGAAATGGTCTTGATTTGAGTGCCGTGAATAATAGGGAGGGAAGTGGAAATAGATTTATGATGGGTGTCTCCCGCCGTGTGAGAGGCACCTGGGAGTGTTAGTGGACCACAAGCTGGACAGGCGCCAACCGTGTGACGCAGCAGCAAAGGAAAGGGATGCCAAGGCGAGGAAGGGCTTCCTGAGGGCGAGAGAGGCTCTGAGCAGAGGATGGGTGGACACCTGCCAGGAGGGCTTGGGTGGGGACTTCCTGCCATGCAAAAGGGAGTGGGGTTGGACGGCCTTTCGCGGTCCCTTCCCAATCTAGAATTCTATTATTTACTTTATTTATAGACACCAATGTATTTGAGAAAACACAAAGTTGAAAAGCTTGACCTGCTTTTAAATGTCCTTTGACCAGTATCTGTCCCCTTGGAGTGCCTCTGGTGTTACTATAAGAAGGCTTGTGCATGTGGCAGGGCTCAGGGTGCATTGCAGCAGGTGGTCAGTGGTTTGCTCTTCTCCACACTCGCATGTCGTGGATTCCACTTTGTGGCCCCATTTCTTGAGGTTGGCTCTGCATCTCGTGGGGCCAGAGCGCAGTTTGTTCAGCGCCTTCCAAGTCGCCCCGTCTTCTGTGTGCCCAGCGGGGAGTCTCTCATCCAGCATCAGCCACTGATTGAGGTTCTGGATTTCTGCCTGCCACTTTTGGACTCTCGCTTGCTGAGGAGTTTCTGCGAGTATTTCTGTAGATCTTAGGAAGCTGTTTCTTGATTTAAGGCACTGGTGTGCTGGCTGATATCCGAAGAGGGGATGGCCTAGTGATGTCTCTGCCTTGGTCCTTTCATTATTGGCTTCTACTTCCCGGCGGATGTCAGGTAGTGCGATACCGGCTAAACAGTGTAATTTCTCCAGTGGTGTAGGGTGCAGACAGCTTGTGATAATGCGACATGTCTCATTAAGAGCCACATCCACTGTTTGAGCGTGGTGAGATGTGTTCCACACTGGGCATGCATGCATACTCACAAATGCGTATGGTTCGATGATGATGATGATGATGATGATGATTGATGATGATGATGATGATGATGATGAAGAAGAAGAAACAGTAGCTAGATAGCCACCTGTCAGGAGGGTTTGGGTGGTGTCTTCCTGCCATGCAAAAGGGGGTTGGATTGGATGACCTTTTGGGGTCCCCTCTAACTCTAGGATTCTATGGTATTATTATTATTATTATTATTATTATTATTATTATTATTACAAAACAGTAGCTAGATGGCCACCTGTCAGGAGGGCTTGGGTGGTGTCTTCCTGTCATGCAAAAGGGGGTCAGGTTGGATGTCCTTTGGAGGTCCCTTTGAACTCTAGGATTCTACGGTATTATTATTATTATTATTATTATTACAAAACAGTAGCTGGATGGCCACCTGTCAGGAGGGCTTGGGTGGTGTCTTCCTGCCATGCAAAAGGGGGTTGAATTGGATGACCTTTGGGGGTCCCATCTAACTCTAGGTTCTATGATTGAAGATGATGATGATGATGAAACAGTAGCTAGATGGCCACTTGTCAGGAGAGCTTGGGTGGTGTCTTCCTGCCATGCAAAAGGGGGTTGGACTAGATGGCCTTTGGGGGTCCCTTCTAACTCTGTGACTAGGAGCCAGCATGGGCTTGCCAAGAGCAAACCTTGGCTTGGTGTGATTCTAGTTGATCCAACAGCACTAGGCTTCACTTAGACTATGCCAAGCTTATAGCAAATACAAGGACTGTGCAAACTATCATGGGTTTGTTTTCTCCTTTTTGCTTTCTGTATGCATAAGAATAACCAAACAGCCAAGAAGCCACAGTGTACGGTGAGGAAACTGGCCATTGGCAAAAAACTGGAATAATCTACCTGTTGAACTGATGAGACTTACTTATGTGTTTATTTATTTAATTATTTTATAATTCCAACTTCTATGCGGCCACTCCCCTGGGGCTCGGAGCAGCTTACAAGAACAGGCTAAAATCGAACACAATTTTAAAACAATTTAAAAACAGAGATCAAAGGCCCGTCGAAATAGATAAGCCTTCCATGCCCTGCAGAAAGCTGATAAATCCCGCAAGGCTCGGACTTCAGGTGGCAGAGTGTTCCAGAGCGATGGTGCCACTGCTGTGAAGGCTCTGCGCCTGGTTGCCGTTAGACGCAAGGTCTTGACACTGGGGACTTCCAATACACCATGGTCCTCAGAGCGGAGGGATCTCTGGGGTTGGGAGGGGGTGAGGAGGCGGTCCCTCATGTTCATCGGCCCCAGACCATGCCAGGCCTTCAAGGTGAGTCCCATCCCTTTGAAAGTGATCCGGTGCTCAATGGGTAACCAATGCAGCTGTAGTAAGATTGGGGTGATGTGGCATCTCATCAGAATTCCCACCTAAATTTTGTACCAACTTGAGCTTCCGGATCACCGACAGAGGAAGGCCAATGGAAAGGGTGTTACAGTAGTCCAGTCTTGAGATGACCGTGGCCTGGATCACCATAGCCAGGTCATCCCTGGACAGGGAGGGGGCCAGCCGTCTAGCCTGCCGCAGGTGGAAGAAAGAAGGCGGTTCGGCTCACGGCGGAGAGAGACCTGGGCCTCCATCCTCAGCAGAGGGTCCACAAGGACTCCCAGACTCTTGACCAATGATGACGGGCGTAACGCCTCACCATCCAGGGTAGGCAGCTGGACATCCCCACTGCCCGGTTGACCCAGCCATAGGATCTCTTCCGTCTTTGCTGGATTCACCCTCAGCCTGCTGGCACGCAGCCATCCAGTCACGGCCTCAATGAGGCACTGATGGAAACAATTGGGGACAGAGTCCAGTCGGCCTTCCATCTTCAGCACCAGCTGAGTGTCATCCGCGTACTGGTAACACTCCAGCCCAAAACCTCGAACCAGCTGAGCAAGTGGTCGCATAGAGATGTTAAACAACAGAGGGGAGAGAATGGCCCCCTGAGGAGGAACCCCACAAGAGAGAGAGGGGGGGGGGGACCTCTCAGAGACCAGGCCTCCCCTCTCCACTCACTGTCCACGATTGTGAAGGAAGGAGGGGAGCCAGTTCAAAGCTGTCCCCCTGACTCCAGCAACAGCAAGGCAGTGGGTCAGAAGATTGTGGTCGACTGTGTCCAATGCTGCGGTGAGATCCAATAACACAAGCAGCGCTGACCCGCCCTGGTCAAGCGGGCATCGAAGGCGGTCCGTGATGGAGACCAGCACATCATCCTCCGACAGTTGTACTCAATGCATTAGCGCTGGATTTCTGTTATGGGAAACTATCACGATTGCGTGTATGCATGTCAAAAGGAACGGAGCTCAGTGATCCTTCGAGATGGAAAAATACACAGAAATGGATGAGTTATGTTTGTTTAACTCAGCATTATAAGTGTCGCATTTAGTGCAGGCACGGGCAAAGTTCGACCCTCCTTCCAAGTGTTTTGGACTCCAACTCCCACAATTCCTAATAGTCGAGAGTTAGACAATGCACTTCCAATATACCTCACAACCTCTGAGGATGCCTGCCATAGATGTGGGCAAAACGTCAGGAGAGAATGCTTCTGGAACATGGCCAGACGGCTCAGAAAACTCACAACAACTCACAACAGCCCAGTGATTCCAGCCATGAAAGGCTTCGACAATACAACTCATTATAGTTACGATACAGACCTTGTCCAATTTAGGAAACACTTTAGAAACAATTCCCCCCCCCCCACACACACACACACACCTACCAATTTCGTAATGAGTATTAAAACATTTTTGTCATTGATTGCACCAGGCTCTTTTGGAGGCAATGTGTGTGCAAAGAGGGCCAGCTCTTAGAATCCTAGAATGATAGAGTTGGAAGAGACCTCATGGGCCATCCTCCAGCCCAACCCCGTTCTGCCAAGAAGCAGGAATATTGCATTCAAATCACCCCCGACAGATGGCCATCCAGCCTCTGCTTAAAAGCCTCCAAAGAAGGAGCCTCCACCACACTCCGGGGCAGAGAGTTCCACTGCTGAACGGCTCTCACAGTCAGGAAGTTCTTCCTCGTGTTCAGATGGAATCTCCTCTCTTGTAGTTTGAAGCCATTGCTCCATTGCGTCCTAGTCTCCAGGGAAGCAGAAAACAAGCTTGCTCCCTCCTCCTCCCTGTGGCTTCCTCTCACGTATTTATACATGGCTCTCATCATATCTCCTCTCAGCCTTCTCTTCTTCAGGCTAAACATGCCCAGCTCCTTAAGCCACTCCTCATAGGGCTTGTTCTCCAGACCCTTGATCATTTTAGTCGCCCTCCTCTGGACACATTCCAGCTTAGAGTCAATCTCTCTCTTGAATTGTGGTGCCCAGAATTGGACACAATATTCCAGGTAAAGTGGTCTGACCAAAGCGGAATAGAGCATGGGGAGCAGGACTTCCCTAGATCTAGACACGAGGCTCCTCTTGATGCAGGCCAACATCCCATTGGCTTTTTTGCCACCGCATCACATTCCTGGCTCATGTTCATCTTCCTTCCCACGAGGACTCCAAGATCTTTTTCCCACATCCTGCTCTTGAGCCAGGCCTCATCGTCCCCCATTCTGTCTCTTTGCATTTTGTTTTTTCTGCCTAAGTGGAGTATCTTGCATTTGTCACTGTTGAACTTCATTTTGTTAGTTTTGGCCCATCATCTCTCTAATCTGTCGAGATCCCTTTGAGTCCTGCTCCTGTCCTCTGGAGTCTTGGCTCTCCCTCCCCATTTGGTCCCGTCTGCAAACTTGATGATCCTGCCTTCTAGCCCTTCATCTCAGTCATGAATGAAGATCCTGAGCAGAACCGAGCCCAGGACCCTGCGGCACTCCACTCGTCACTTCTTTCCCGGATG
This sequence comes from Anolis sagrei, assembly GCF_037176765.1. Classification (NCBI taxonomy): domain Eukaryota; kingdom Metazoa; phylum Chordata; class Lepidosauria; order Squamata; family Anolidae; genus Anolis; species Anolis sagrei. The sequence goes on from NC_090026.1 coordinate 79,747, forward strand.
GAGAGGAAGCCTTGGGGAGAATCACCCTCTGGGTTCGTCCATTTAACCAATTACAGATCCACCTGACCGTAGTTTTGCCTCGCCCATATTGGACTAGTTTCCTTGCCAGAAGGTCATGGTGGACCTTGTCAAAGAAGGCCTTCCTTCTGGGCCTTGAGCCCTCACTGGCCTCTTGCCCTGCCCTTGCTCACAAAGCCATCCCTTGAGGTGAAGGAGCAGAACTCTGCTTATGCTCTGGGGAACTCTTTCTCCAACGGCTGCATCACCCGCCTCCAGGGCTCGGGGAAAATGCTGTTAAAAATACCACTGAAATTTATGACAGTTTTTAAAAGATTGTTTCCTGCTGGTGACTCACGGCAATTGTTTGCTTGTTTCGCAAAGTCAGAGTTGTCAAGGCATTTATGGCATTCGTCATGACTCCCTGGGTACGTCTGTCTTCCTTGGAAAGGGTGGCCCGGAAGGGGGGGGTGGCCTTGGGCCCTTCTGGGTGGATTTCAAGCAGGACCCCAAGGCCGGCTTCCCTGGAGACCCCCCTGGAAGCCCCCTCCCCAGGCATTCCCCTTCAATGATGGGGCTGCTCCTCGGTTTTGGGGAGCCTCAGGAAGGATCCAGGGCTTGTGCCACTACTCATGGTCACCGAGGGCCACACCAGCCTTAGGGTTGCTGTGAGTTTTTCAGGCTGTATGGCCAATATTTTCCAACAGCATTCTCTCCTGACATTTTGCCTGCATCTGTGGCAGGCTTCCTCTGAAGTCTGCTGGAAGTGAGGCAAGTGGAGTGTATATTTATCCCTGTGGAATAATGTCCAGGGTGGGAAGAAGAACCCTTGTCTGTTTGAAGCAAGTGCGAATGTTGCAAATAGTCAGCTTGAATAGCACTGAGTAGCCATGAAGCTGCAAAGTCAATCAGTGAGGGCCTCTGCATTGAGGTGGCCTGGTCCTTGTTGGCTGGAGGCACCCTCTGCTTGGGAGGTGCTCACTGGCCCTTGATTGCTTGCTGTCTGGGGTTCTCCTGTCTCTGGGGGGGGGGGGTGTTCCTTCTTTACTGTCTTGATTCTGGTATTTGTTGTGGCAACATTCACACTGGCTTCAAACAGACCAGGGTTCTTCCTCCCACCTTGGACATCATTCCACAGGGATATCATATACACTCCACTTGCCTCATTTCCAACAGACCTCTGAAGATGCCATGAGCCACAGATGCAGGTGAAAGGTCAGGAGAGAATGCTGCTGAAACAAACAGCCCGGAAAACTCACAGCAATCCAGCCTTTGACAACTTCCTGACTGTAAGAGATGTTCAGCAGTGGAACTCTCTGCCTCGGAGTCCAATGATGGTGCCTCCTTCTCTGCAGACTTTGAAGCAGAGGCTGGATGGCTATCTGTCAAGAGGGTTTTGATGGTGCTTTTCCTGCATAATAGTAGAAAGAGGTTGGACTAGATGTCCTTTGGGGGTCTCTTCCAACTCTATGATTCTATGAATGTGCCTGCTCCTTAACACGTTGTTAAATAACCCCAGAACATCCTCTCACTCGCTCTCCTCATCCATTGATCGTGTCCCAAAAAGAGCAGCAGACACAAAACCAAATGCAGGAGCGACTGTTCAAAACGCGACACGCCCTGAAAAGCTCCTGGATACGCAGGGCACATAAAACGATGTGGGAGCCAGACCCAGCCTTGGGCCTGATACGTGTGGTCCAGGCCTGTACTGGCCACTGGGCCGGCCCCAGTTCCCCCAGTGGGGACGTGGCTTTGTGGGAGAGAGATCCCCTTTTAACCAGGGGTCCAGCCCCCCCCCCCACCTGGTTTGGAGTGACCACAAGCCCCTTGCTGGGCTTCAAGGAGAGTCGACGTCCATCCACACTGCCCTGGAATACTGAATGCAGATGAACTGCATTCAACTAGAGCAGGGGTCCTCAAACTTTTTAAACTGGGGGCCAGTTCACTGTCCCTCAGACCGTTGGAGGGCCGGACGATAGGGTTTTAAAAAAATCAATTAATAAATAAAGAACAACACTCAAACACAGGGGAACTCCAGACAAGAAACAATCAGGGCCAGCTAATCACCTCTCAACAAAGGATTCTCCCTAAAAACTGTCAGGCTATGAAATGGTCATCAAGGTGGCCAATGGAAACATTCCTACCTACCTCCAACAGACAACAGTTCTTTCTCCCACCCAGGATTTTCCACAATTTTCCTAGTTAAAGGTTTCCCTCTGACATGAAGTCCAGTCGTGTCTGACTCTGCGGTGTGGTGCTCATCTGCATTTCTAAGTCAAAGAGCCGGCGTTGTCCGTAGACACCTCCAAGGTCATGTGGCCGGCATGACTGCATGGAGCGCTGGGGTAGCCTCCCTTGGCTGGCCCACACTGCCCATCAGGCGGGATGGGCAGCGTGAGCCTGTCAAGGGAGGAGCAGCACCGCGCAGCCTACTCTCACGTAAAGCACCTCGCGAGCTGCTTTACACGAGAGTAGGCCGCGCAGGGCAGCTGCCCTTGGCTGGCTCACACTGCCCATTGGGCCTGACGGATAGTGTGAGCCAGCCATAGGAGGGGCACTGTGTGTGGGAGGGGGCACTCCTTCTCCGCGGGCTGGATAAGTGCCCTTGGCGGGCCGGAAGTGGCCCGCGGGCTGTAGTTTGAGAACCCCTCAACTAGACTGTTGTGTTTTCTTGAGTCTCATGCGCTCTTGGATCTCAAGCCCGCCTCAATTTATCCAAATTCAAAACGATCTTGACAGATTAGAGAGATGGGCCAAAACTAACAAAATGAAGTTCAACAGGGACAAATGCAAGATACTCCAGTTTGGCAGAAAAAATGAAATGCAAAGATACAGAATGGGGGACGCCTGGCTCAAGAGCAGTACGTGTGAAAAAGATCTTGGAATCCTCGTGGACAACAAGTTAAACATGAGCCAGGAATGTGATGTGGCGGCAAAAAAAGCCAATGGGATTTTGGCCTGCATCAAGAGGAGCCTAGTATCTAGATCTAGGGAAGTCCTGCTCCCCATGCTCTATTCTGCTTTGGTTAGACCACTTTACCTGGAATATTGTGTCCAATTCTGGGTACCACAATTCAAGAGAGATATTGACAATCTGGAATGTGTCCAGAGGAGGACGACTAAAATGATCAATAGTCTGGAGAACAAGCCCTATGAGGAGCGGCTTAAGGAGCTGGGCATGTTGAGCCTGAAGAAGAGAAGGCTGAGAGGAGACATGATGAGGGCCATGTATAAATATGTGAGAGGAAGCCACAGGGAGGAGGAGGAGGGAGCAAGCTTCCTTTCTGCTTCCTTGGAGACTAGGACGCAAGGGAACAATGGCTTCAAACTACAAGAGAGGAGATTCCACCTGAACATGAGGAAGAACTTCCTGACAGTGAGAGCCGTTCAGCAGTGGAACTCTCTGCCCCGGAGGGAGTGTGGTGGAGGCTCCTTCTTTGGAAGCTTTTAAACAGAGGCTGGATGGCCATCTGTCAGGGGTGCTTTGAATGCAATATTCCTGCTTCTTGGCAGAATGGGGTTGGACTGGATCATGGCCCAGGAGGTCTCTTCCAACTCTAAGATTCTAGGATTCTATGAAATCCTGAAACCAAAAAAAGCATTTGCTGCCGAAGGGTAATGTGCACAAAAGCAGCAACAAGGGAACTCTTTGCAAGAAGGACATTCCAGATGTTGACGCCTGCTCGGGATTCCTTCTTTAGAAGCCAAAGTGTCAGAACAGCCTGAGTCCCCCACTGGGTGAGAAGGGTGGGGTATAAATGGAGTATAATAATAACTAGCTGTGCCCTGCCATGCGTTGCTGTGGCCTATAGTAAGAATTTTCAAAGTAGAGGTAGATATCTGGACTATTATGAAAGAGCCGTACCTACCTATTCCTTCCCCCCTTTTCCTTCCCCTTCTCTTCCCCTCCTTTCTTCCTTCTCTACCTCTTTTTTCATTCCTTCTTTTGCTCTTTGGTTTCATCTTTCCTTCTCTCTTTCCTTCCTTCCCTTTCCCATTCTCTACTTCTTCCTTTGCCTCCTTTCTTCCCTCCCTGTTTCCTTCCTTCTTTCACTTTCCTTTTCTCCTCCCTCCCTCCCTCCCTTCCTTCCTTCCTTCCTTCCTTCCTTCTTTACTTCTTTCCTGCCTTTCCTCCCCTTTTTCTTTCTTTTCTACTTTGTATTCTTCCTTCTATACTTCTTTCTTTCCTTCGTTCTCTCCCTTCCTTCCCTCTTTCCTTCCTTCCCTCCTTCCTTCTTTCCCTCCCTCCTTCCCTCTTTCCTTCCTTCCCTTCCCCTTTCTCTACTTCTTCCTTTGCCTCCTTTCTTCCCTCCCTGTTTCCTTCCTTCTTTCACTTTCCTTTTCTCCTTCCTCCCTTCCTTCTTTACTTCTTTCCTGCCTTTCCTCCCCTTTTTCTTTCCTTTCTACTATGTATTCTTCCTTCTGTACCTCTTTCTTTCCTTCTTTCTCTCCATTCCTTCCCTCTTTCCTTCCTTCCCTCCTTCCTTTCCCCCCCCCCTCCTTCCCTCTTTCCTTCCTTCCCTTCCCCTTTCTCTACTTCTTCTTTTGCCTCCTTTCTTCCCTCCCTGTTTCCTTCCTTCTTTCACTTTCCTTTTCTCCTCCCTTCCTTCTTTACTTCTTTCCTGCCTTTCCTCCCCTTTTTCTTTCCTTTCTACTTTGTATTCTTCCTTCTTTCCTTCTTTCTCTCCCTTCCTTCCCTCTTTCCTTCCTTCCTTCCTTCTTTCCCTCCCTCCTTCTCTCTTTCCTTCCTTCCCCCTTTCCCTCCTACATTCCTTCCTTCTTTCCCTTCCTCCTTCCTTCCCTCCTTCCTTCTTTCCCTCCCTCCTTCTCTCTTTCCTTCCTTCCTTCCTTCCTTCCTTCCTTCCCCCTTTCCCTCCTACATTCCTTCCTTATTTCCCTTCCTCCTTTCTTCTCTCCTTCCTGTCTGTTCTCCTAAAGTCCCTTCTAATTCTATTCTATGAGTCTATTTAATATAGTAATATATTGAATTTAAAGGTATTTTTGTGGGGTTTTTTTCAGTGATGGTCACTCCTTGGATTGTGAGGAGTTTTGTTGCCAAATTTGGGGTCATTTGGCCCAGTAGTTTTTTTGTTTTTAAGGTACTCATTACGCACAGAGCATTTATATATATATAGATGATCACACCAGTGGAAAAGGAGAACTGGAAGCGCATCTACGCTGGAGACTAAACCCACTTGAACTGCCTTGGTTCAATGCTGGGAATCCGGGAGGCTGTCGGTTCACAAAGTTTTGAGCCTCCTCCACTGGAAACTTTTAAACAGAGGCTGGATGGCCATCTGTCCAGGATGCTTTGATTGTGCTCTCCCTGCATGGAAAAAGGGGGTTGGACTAGATGGCCCACAGGGTCTCTTCCAACTCTGCAAAGGATGCTGATGCCTCACCAATCTACAAATCCCATTCCACTGGAGACAATGTCCCTCAAATGGGGCTCCAGTTGCACCGCTTGAGGCGCATTCCCCTTTGGCTTTGGCTCAAGCATGACGATTACTGGAAGATGCGACTCTAATGTGCACCCTAAGTTTGGCCAAAAAGAAGGTGAGCATTAGATTCGAGGCTTTTTTCGTGTCAGGAGAGACTTGAGAAACTGCAAGTCGCTTCTGGTGTGAGAGAATAGGCCGTCTGCAAGGACATTGCCCAGGGGATGCCCGGATGTTTTACCATCCTTGTGGGAGGCTTTTCTCATGTCCCCGCATGGGAAGCTGGAGCTGACAGAGGGAGCTCATCCACGCTCTACCGGGATTCGAACCTCTGACCTGTTGGTCTCCAGTCCTGCCGGCACAAGGGTTTAACCCATTGCGTCACTGGAGACACCCGGATTCGAGTCAATAGGGTTATATTTTATTATCTATCTATCTATCTATCTATCTATCTATATATATATAGATTTATATATATATATATATATAAATGTTCTGTGCGTAATGAGTACCCTAAAAACAAAAGAACCAAGGAATGAAATCACACCAAATTTGGCAACAAAACGTCTCACAACACAAGGAGTGACCATCACTCAAAAAATTAGGATTTTGTCATTTGGGAGTTGTAGTTGCTGGGATTTATAGTTCACCTATAACCAAAGAGCATTCTGAACTCCATCAATGATGGAATTGAACCAAACTTGGCACACAGAACTCCCCTGACCAAGAGAAAATACTGGAAGGGTTTGGTGGGCATTGACCTTGAGTTTGGGAGTTGTAGTTCACCTAAATCCAGAGATCACTGTGGACTCAAACAATGATGGATCTGGACCAAACTTGGCACAGATACTCAATATGCCCAAATGTGAACACTGGTGGAGTTTGTGAAAACAGACCTTGGCATTTGGGAGTTGTAGTTGCTGGGATTTATAGTTCACCTATAAGAAAGAGCATTCTGAACCCCATCAACGATGGAATTGAACCAAACTTGGCACACAGAACTCCCCTGACCAAGAGAAAATACTGGAAGGGTTTGATGGGCATTGACCTTGAGTTTGGGAGTTGTAGTTCACCTAAATCCAGAGATCACTGTGGACTCAAACAATGATGGATCTGGACTAAACTCTACAAGAATACTCAATATGTCCAAATGTGAACACTGGTGGAGTTTGGGGAAAATAGAATCTTGACATATGGGAGTCAAGATTAGATGATGCTGGGATTTGTAGTTCACCTACAAACACAGAGCATTTTGAACCTCACCAACGATAGAATTGGGCCAAACCTCCCACACAGAAAGCCCATGACCACCAGAATGGGCCACAGCAACGTGTGGCAGGGGACAGCTAGTTATTATTATTACTATTATTTTACTGTATTTGTATACGGTGGCCCTTCTCAGCCCTCAGGCGACTCAGGGCAGCTTACAGAAGCAACAATTCGATGCCCAATAAACCATAAAACATTTAAAAGCATGAACACATAATATAAAACCATAACAACAGGATGAAAAACATACATCAATTACGTCTCCTAATAAAAACATTGTCCAATCTCGTCGTCCAGTCGTTCCAATTCCGATGTCTTTTACCTTTCATTTTCAAGCGCTTGTTCAAACAACCAAGTCTTGACTCTTTTCCGAAATGTTAAGAGGGAGGGGGCCGATCTAATGTCCCCAGGAAGGGCGTTCCATATCTGAGGGGCCACCACTGAGAAGGCCCTGTCTCTCATCCCCATTTGTGACGCAGGTGGGATCGAGAGCAGGGCCTCCCTGGATGATCTTGAAGTCCTGGCAGGTTCTTAAGGGAAGATGCCAACGTAGACTCATCTAGTCCAAGTCAATGCAGATGAAATTCAAGTCAATGGGGTTAGATGCCAGCGTAGACACATCTAGTCCAAGTCAATGCAGATAAATTTCGAGTCAATGGGGTTAGATGCCAGCGTAGACTCATCTAATCCAAGTCAATGCAGATTAACTTGGAGTCAATGGGGTTAGATGCCAGCGTAGACTCATCTAGTCCAAGTCAATGCAGATTAACTTGGAGTCAATGGGGTTAGATGCCAGCGTAGACTCATCTAGTCCAAGTCAATGCAGATGAACTTCAAGTCAATGGGGTTAGATGCCAGCGTAGACTCATCTAGTCCAAGTCAATGCAGATGAACTTCAAGTCAATGGGGTTAGATGCCAGCGTAGACTCATCTAGTCCAAGTCAATGCAGATTAACTTGGAGTCAATGGGGTTAGATGCCAGCGTAGACTCATCTAGTCCAAGTCAATGCAGATTAACTTAGAGTCAATGGGGTTAGATGCCAGCGTAGACTCATCTAGTCCAAGTCAATGCAGATTAACTTAGGGTCACTGGGGTTAGATGCCAGTGTAGACTCATCTAGTCCAAGTCAATGCAGATGAACTTAGAGTCAATGGGGTTAGATGTCAGTGTAGACTCATCTAGTCCAAGTCAATGCAGATTAACTTAGAGTCAATGGGGTTAGATGCCAGTGTAGACTCATCTAGTCCAAGTCAATGCCGTTAAACTTGGCGGGGCAGAAGATTTGAGTCAATGGGGTTATAAGCCAGCGTGGACTGATATAGTCCAAATGGCCAAACAAGGGCTGGATGGCCATCTGTCAGGGGTGATTTGAATGCAATATTCCTGCTTCTTGGCAGGGAGTTGGACTGGATGGCCCATGAGGTCTCTTCCAACTCTTTGATTCTATGATTCATGATCCCTCATGCCATGCAACTATCAGCTTCCCAATCCTGACATGGAGCACATGGCCGATGACTGAAAGGGAGGACAGGACGCTGCAAGGACAACTGAACTGACCAGTGGCCGGAGGTGGGAGAAGGTGGGCTCTGGGATGTGGGAGAGGCCAGGCACCAAGCAACAGAGGTTTGGGGTGATCAACGACATTGTAGAGAAGGCCCTAGAGAGAGATGGGCAGGAGTGCGAGACTCTTGCGTTCCAAACCATAAAGACGTCTGGTCCCTTCATCCCTTGGGTGTCTTGACATGTTCTTCCAAGAGAAGACTAAACCCATCATAGCAACACGGTTGGAGCCAAGAACCCTCACATCAATGCAGTCAAGCTCTGCTCTGAAAGTGCGTCATATAGCAGTGCAGATGGGGCCTATATGAGGGTCCCATGATCCCCCACCTACCTTCCCCAAGGGCCACCCTCATCGCATGCCCCCCTCTGCTATGGGGCAGCCCCCCTCCCCAAATGACTTACCCCCCATTGCGGCCAGGCCGAGGCAGAGCGCCAAGAGGGTCAGCCCCATCCTCCTGTCATTGGGGCTCATGGGCAGGGAGGGGCCCAAAGGGGCAGCAGAAGAAGGCTGTGGTCCCAACGAGAGCGAGAGCCACACTGTGGTGACTTCCTTTGCTCAGCACCTGGGAAGGATTGGAGCCAGAGCTGCTGAGGAAAGGATACCTAGAGGAGGAGGTGGAGGTGTTGCCCAACCTGAGGATCCCAGCCCAAAGGAAGGAGGAGGAGGAGGAGGAGAAGAAGGAGCAAGGTGGGGCAGTTGGCACCTGCAAGGACCGGCCAAAGAGGGGCCTGGTCAGTGTCCTGGGCAGCTGGACCCCAGGGAGGAGAGTGGTCAAGGGTCCAGAGGTGGTCCCAGGCCTCAGGGGAGAAATGGGGGAGGGGAGCAGGACCCCTTCCCCTGAAGGGCATGTGCCCAAAAGTGGCGCTCAGACCGCCCAATGCAAATAAACCTGGGCAAATATTTGCCAGAAAAAGTCTTGAAGCGGGCTGGGCACCTCCCTTGAAAAGGTGAGAAAGAAAGAGAGCGAGAGAAGGAACGAGGAACACACAAAGGAAGGAACCCAACGGACGAGAGGCGAGAGGGTGTGAGAGGAGGGAATGGCGCAAGGAAGGCCACTTCAGCCCTGGTGCCATGACGCTCGCACAACACAAACAAGTGATACTGAGCGCAGCTCAGACCTCTGCTTTTAAAGTAATTTGACCTGCAGCGGGGAGTTCCACAGTTCCTGGAGGCAAAGATTGGGCCAAACTGATGAAATGAACAAAATCTGGCTACCAGTATTAAAAAAACTGTAATATTATAACAGCTAAACAACAGAGAGGAAAAAAACAGGCACAGATTAACACCTCCCAGCAACAGATTTTCCCAGGCTCAGGCAGGCCTTCAAATGCTAATGAAGGTGATCAGCTAAACATTCACACCTAACTGCAGCAGGGAAGAGCTCCTTGCCCCACCCCAGCCATTCCACAGATATATAAACCCATTTTTCCTACTTCCAACAGACCTCACTACCTCTGAGGATGCTTGCCATAGATGCAGGCGAAACGTCAGGAGAAATGCCTCTAGAACATGGCTCTATAGCCCGAAAAAACCCACAAGAACCTAGTGATTCCAGCCATGAAAGCCTTCGACAATACATTGATGAAATGTGTATTGTCAAAGGCTTTCATGGCTGGAATCAATAGGTTCTTGTGGGTTTTTTTGGGCTACATGGCCATGTTCTAGAGGCATTTTTTTCCTGACCTCACAACCTCTGAGGATGCTTGCCATAGATGCAGGCGAAACGTCAGGAGAGAATGCCTCTAGACCATGGCCATATAGCCCAAAAAAACACACAAGAACCCATTGATGAAATGTGCCCAACAGTGAGCTCAACCAAGGACTCAACACAGCCCTATGCTCTCTCTTTTCACTTTCCTACCCAGCCCCAACTTTGTAACAAACCCCAAATAAAGGTTAATGAAATTGCAACTTTTAACTCCCTGGCTTGATACTTTGTGTCTTTCCTTGCCTGAACTATCTAAATGCATGAAACTAACCTTTTCCAGGCGTCGGGAGACTGTAGGCCTTCCTGGCATTCCGGGGAGGCCAAATCTGCGCTTCTCCAACCGCGGATACTGAGTCCCCCCTTTTGGGCCCCAGTATCCGCGAGATGGCGGATCGGTAGAAATTCCTATAAAAATGCCTCTCATCTTGTACTGGTATGCTTTGTAGGTGAATGATTGCTACATCGCATCCTTTTCAGCTGAATCGCTAATAAAAACACCTCGGTGCCTCTTCTTCGACTTTGGTGAGATTTATTCTGAATTTTTTAATCTAAATAAATTTGCTGAAATCAGGCTTCTCTGGCTCGCCAAAGTAGCGATCCCTCTTTGGTGGGGTCTTAGGGTCCCTCCTCCTAGGGAATCATAGAATCATAGAATCATAGAATCAAAGAGTTGGAAGAGACCTCCTGGGCCATCTAGTCCAACCCCATTCTGCCAAGAAGCAGGAATATTGCATTCAAATCACCCCTGACAGATGGCCATTCAGCCTCTGCTTAAAAGCTTCCAAAGAAGGAGCCTCCACCACACTCCGGGGCAGAGAGTTCCACTGCTGAACGGCTCTCACAGTCAGGAAGTTCTTCCTAATGTTCAGATGGAATCTCCTCTCTTGTAGTTTGAAGCCATTGCTCCATTGCGTCCTGGTCTCCAAGGAAGCAGAAAACAAGCTTGCTCCCTCCTCCTCCCTGTGGCTTCCTCTCACATATTTATACATGGCTATCATATCTCCTCTCAGCCTTCTCTTCTTCAGGCTAAACATGCCCAGCTCCTTTAGCCGCTCCTCATAGGGCTTGTTCTCCAGACCCTTGATCATTTTAGTCGCCCTTCTCTGGACACATTCCAGCTTAGAGTCAATCTCTCTCTTGAATTGTGGTGCCCAGAATTGGACACAATATTCCAGATGTGGTCTAACCAAAGCAGAATAGAGCATGGGGAGCATGACTTCCTTAGATCTAGACCCTCCAAAAGCTCCTATCGGCTTCACAAGCAGCGCAAGGGCCGAAGCAGGGTTGCTAACTGCGGACGGGCTGCTTCTGCTTCACTCCTTTTTGTCCTGAGGAACAAGAGAAGGCCAGGAGCCTCTCCCTGCCAACTCACCAGGAAGGATGGTTCACAAGTGGCATCACCTTGCACGGTCATGGTGAAAAAGTGCAAACGTGGAAGAGGGGACACAGAGCTCTGGTGTCTACAGCATCCTTCTCATGCTTCTACTTTCCCCAATGGCAGTGCAAGAAGGCATGGGCCAACTTTGGCCCTCCAGGTGTTTTGGACTGCCACTCCCACAATTCCTAACAGCCGGTAGGCTGTTAGGAATTGTGGGAGTTGCAGTCCAAAACACCTGGAGGGCCAAAGTTGGCCCATTCTCGGCTCTCTACACAATGGGAAAGGCCCAGACTTCCTTCCCAGGCACCTGCCTCTCTGTTGTGCATTGTATATTGTGTGCATTGTGCGCGTGCATTGCATCAAACTCCAACTGATTACGTCCCCGAGTTGGAGAAGAAAGGACCTAATCTCTCGGCGGCTTTGCAAACATGTCTGGGGCCTGATTGTGCTCAATAGGGAGCCAGCACCAGGAGACGCATGTTTGTATCGGGAGCAAAGGGGCACGACTTCCAGGGCTTGTGCGCCTGCCGCCCGCCATGCTTTACTCCCTTTTGGCCCCACATTGATGCTGGTTGTGGTCACCACTTCCTTGGCACCTTCTGGGGGAAAGGGCAGAGGCCGAGTGCCAACTGTTGTGTTTGTGGGAGCTGTTTACCTAATAGGAGCAGCACAACCTGCGCAGGTGCTAATAATAGCGCTGCCAGGATGACCGCATGCCACTGGCCGGCCTCCAAGAGAGCTGCCCATCCATGTTGCCTTTGGCCTTCATCATTGGGAGGTTCTTCTCAGCCCAATGGAAGGCCAACAGGAGAAGAGGCTCAGACGGTCCTCTTGACTCTTGAGGAACAGGGATCAATGGCGGCAACGTGATTGCGACACAAGGCTTGAACCCAAGGCAGCAGCAACTAACGGTGGAAAGATGTAGATCGCTTCCCATTTGCTGGGAATCCAAAATGGTACCTGCAAGTCTTTGGTGAGGAATAGAAAGTACCTGGCCTGGGCTCCAAAGCTGCAGGTAATGACAGGTCCCAGGAGAGGAAGAATCCAAGAGAGGAGGAAACCAAGAGGGGAAGGTTCCAAGAGAGGAAGGTCCAAGGAAAGGAAGGTCCCAGGAGACTCCTTCCTTGGAGACTAGGACGCGGAACAATGGCTTCAAACTACAAGAGAGGAGATTCCATCTGAACATTAGGAAGAACTTCCTGACTGTGAGAGCCGTTCAGCAGTGGAACTCTCTGCCCCGGAGTGTGGTGGAGGCTCCTTCTTTGGAAGCTTTTAAGCAGAGGCTGGATGGCCATTTGTCAGGGGTGATTTGAATGCAATATTCCTGCTTCTTGGCAGAATGGGGTTGGACTGGATGGCCCTTGAGGTCTCTTCCAACTCTTTGATTCTATGATTCTATGATTCTATGATTCTAGGAGAGGAAGAACCCAAGAGAAGAAGGTCCCACCACTTGAATGGCCTACTGTGGATTCCTCTGTGGACCTTGATCAAGGAAAGAGGACACAGAAGTTCGTAGCATCCTAGAGTGAGAAGAGACCCCAAGGACCATCCTGTCCAACCCACTTCCTGCCATGCAGGTGTTATAGAGCTGGAATTTAGGGGTCTTTGCCAGGAGGCAGAGACCAATCAGACTCATCAAAGACTTCGTTGCCCTGGCGAGACAGAGACACACCCAATATTTTTCCCTGATCTTCCCAATAAAAGGTCTCACCAAGTTGAAGGAAGCACCACCGAGATGTTTATTAGCGATTCAGCTGAAAAGGATGCAAAGCGGCAATCATTTGCCAAGCTAAGCATACATGTACAGAAATAAATGCCATTTTTATAGAAAATACAGGGTTGTGAGTTTCAAAATTCCCGCTCCCCACCCCTCGCCCGGCCCGATGGCGATTGGCTGGCGCGCTAACAGCTGGGAGGAGGCTTGGCCGTCCTCCGTGCGCCTGGGCCAATCACAGGGCTTTCTCCGTGCGCCCGAGCCAATCAGGAGGCTACTGCCGTCTCGACGCTCCAGCGAATCAGAAGGGAGGGAGGTGGGACGAAGGGAGACAATGCATTCTTGAGTGGATTATGGAGTTTAATGTCCTGGAGGCTTATCGAGTCCGGAACCGACCTGCCAGAGAAGCCAACTTTATTGTCTTGAGAGGGGTCTGCGATAAGCATTGATCACTTAATCCGATGTTTCCTCTTGCGGTCAGGGACACAAAGGGGAAGACTTTGGTGAATGTCTTTAGTGGAGAAATTTGAAAGAAAAATCAAGAAATCTCACCAGTTGAATTATTATTATTAAACTTTATTTGTACCCCGCTAGCATCTCCCAAAGGACTCGATGTGGCTTACAAAGGCCAAGGCCTCAACACAACAACAACAGACAATAACAATACAGTGCAAAGCAAATTAAAAACATAAGCAATAACAAAAACAAAACATTACACTATTACGCAATAAAACCAGGGCCGGGCCAATGAAGAGTACAGGGCAAAAAGTGCTGGGTTTAAGAGGTGATATGTTGGGATTCTGGGCAAGTGCAATGTGCAGAGAGTCAAACTCTAATAAAGTGCTTCTGGGACATAGTGCTGGGGTTATCCTATTCTGGAAAGGCACATCGGAATAGCCAAGAGGGGCCACCAAGTCCCATGCGCTTTATAATAATAATAATAATAATAATAATAATAATAATAATAATAATAATAATAATTATGGAATGTCCTTTTGTGTTGATGAGTGACTCGTGAGAGGCAGGTGGGGCACCCACGGCACCCATGTCCATTGTAGTCCATACAGATCATTGTGCAATGTGATGGGATTAGCACGTCCAGTTCTGGGAAAGGGAAATGCCATCTGGAGGAAACCGGACATGATCTCCCGACATCAGGGCAACCATGGCAGGTGATGAGTGTCTTTTATCATCTCCAAGTAGCTGCCCATTAGGCTCCTGTTGGCCTAATGGGCTGATGTCCATTGTGTTGAGGTGAGGCCCAGGGAAACTGCTGGAGGGAGCTCCTGGGTCGTGAGGGGCTTGAAAAAGGTCACCAGGGTCTTGATTGGTGGCTTTGTTCTCCAAAAGGTGTTTCATACAGAGACACAAAAGAGAACATATTAAAAAGGTACACAATGGGAACCCAGCATCATGTCCCAAACACACTTTAGTAGAGATTTAAGATTGTCTGCACATCGCACCTACCCTAAAATCCTTACATTTCACCTGTCATGTCCAGCACTTTTAACTTTAGTCATTACATTTGGCCCGGCCCTAGTTTTAAATGTGTCATGATGTATTGTTTTAATGTTTTATTGTTATTGCTTTAATGTGTATTGGTTTGCTTTATGAGTTTTATTGTTGTATTTGTTGTGCTGTTGTTTTATTGAGGGCTTTGGCCTTTTGTAGGCCGCACTGAGTCCTTCGGGAGATGTTAGCGGGGTACAAATAAAGGTAATAAATAATAATAATAATAATAATAATAATAATAATAATAATAATAATAATGGATACCGGGAGCTCCCAGCCAGGGAACCGGGGTGTCCATAGGGCTGAGGGGTTCCTCAGGGTGTGCGCTTGGGAATCGCAAGGGGAAGGGGACGGAAAGCTCTGCTGTGAGGGCCGTGTGGCCATGTGGCCACTGGGCCAGCTGCCATACGTGAAAGCGAGAGAGAGAGAGAGAGAGAGAGAGAGGAGGCAACGAAGAAACAAAGAGGCAAAAGCAGAGAGTAACACACCATGGTGAACGCTTACTGAAAGGGTTACTTTGTGGTAGAACTAATCCAATGATTGACAACTGGGAAATAGAGGGAGAAAACGTGGAGGCCGTGACAGGGTTTGTATTCCTAGGCGGGAAGATGAGTGCAGACGCAGACTGTGGCCAGGAAATCAGGAGACGCTTCCTTCTTGGGGGGAGAGCAATGTCCAGTCTCGATAAAATAGTGAAGAGTAGAGACATCAGACTGGCAACCAAGATCCATTGCCTAGTCCAAGCCATGGTCTTCCCTGGAGTCACCTACGGAGGTGAGAGCTGGACCTTCGGGAAGGCTGAGCAAAGGAAGAGAGATGCTTTTGAGCTGTGGTGTTGGAGGAAAGCTCTGAGAGTGCCTTGGACTGAGAGAAGATCCAACCAGTCCATCCTCCAGGAAATCAAGCCCGACTGCTCACTGGAGGGAAGGAGACTAGAGGGAAAGCGGAAGTCCTTTGAATGCCACATCATGAGGAGGGAGCAAAGCCCATAGAAGGGAATGATGCTGGGGAAAGTGGAAGGCAAAAGGAAGAGGGGCCGACCAAGGGCAAGGTGGATGGATGGCATCCTTGAAGTGACTGGACTGACCTTGAAGGAGCTGGGGGTGGTGACGGCCGACAGGGAGCTCTGGCGTGGGCTGGTCCATGAGGTCACGAAGAGTCGGAGACGACTGAACAAATGAACAACAACAACAAGCGTATCCCGGGTGCCGGACCCTGCCGTTGGCTCATCCATATCCTCCATCGTTCGCATAACCAATCTTAGAGAACCACAGGCTCCCATCCGACGAGGCTGTTTCCCACCACAGCTTCAGCTGTCGTGTCCACGCTCAACATCACCGTCCTGCAAGGCAGGACCAAGAGCAAGTAGCTGCCCCTTCCTCAGAGAAGCATTTGGAGGTTGGAAGGACCCCCCCCCCCAAGGCCATCTAGTCCAACCCTATTGGGCCTGATGTGCCCGTACCTTGGGAAGCCAGACTTGGCCACAGTGGTTCACGCTCTTGTGACATCTAGGATAGACTTCTGCAATGTACTCTATGTGGGGACGCCTTTGAAGACTGCTTGGAAGTTTCAAATAGTCTAACCAGAGGCAGCCAGGTTAATAACTGGAGCGACATACAGAGAGTAGACAACTCCCATGTTACACCGGCACCACTGGCTGCCAGTTTGCTACTGGGCACAATTCAAAGTGCTGGCTTTAGCCTATCAAGCCCTAAACAGCCTGGCCCAATTTACCTGTCCAAATGCATCTCCCCCTATCAGGGCCGTAGCCAGAAAAAAATTTCGGGGAGGGTTGACAATTTCGGCGGGGGGGGGTTTGAAAATTTCGAGGGAGGGGTTGAAAATTTCAGGGAGGGTTGAAAATTTGGGGGGGGGGTTGAAACCTGCCTCCTAGCTCACGCTGAAACAAAGAGCACATCTGCAGGGGGCAGAGCAGCCTTCAATAGCGTGCATCTCCGTCCCTGTCAACCACCTCCACCAAGTCTGGCCTCCTTAATGAGAACATTCAACACACACACTTGGTTGCTTCACTACATCGGCTATTGCTGCAAGTAATGACAGTGTGAATAAATTGTCAATATTTGCTTGAGATAATAGTGCTTACAGTTCTGGAGGGACTTAGTTTTTTGCATCTCATAGACTTTGCATGGGGATTTGGTTAACCAGTTAAAATTCATGAGTAAACCAGGTTTTTTTTAAAAAATCTGAAACATTTCGGGGGGGGTTGAACCCCTAAAACCACCCCCTCGCTACAGGCCTGCCCCCTATGAACCATTGTGGAGATTAAGATCCTCCTGGGAGGTCTTGCTCTCCAGTCCAACATTGTCACAGGCACGATTGGTGGGGACGAGAGAGAGAGAGAGAGAGAGAGAGAGACAGGGCCTTTTCGGTGACCCCCCCCCCCCAATGCGCAATGGCACTCCCTTCCAGGTGAGATCAGGTCGGCCCCTCCCTCGTGTCCTTCAGAAGGATGGTAAAAGCTTGGCTGTGGGACCAAGCTTTCAGGAGAGGGCAATAAAGCAGCAATAGGAAATGTTACCAGGCCAATTAGATTTGACGCAGATGACCAAGGCAGTTTCTCAAGTCGCTCCTGACACGACCAAAAAAATAATAATACGGTTTTAAACTGTATTTTAATATTGAGGCAAATGTTTCTAATGTTTATGTATGCATATAATGAATTTGTGTCTGGAATTGAATGTTTGCCGTATATATGCTGTGCTCTGCCCTGAGTCCCCTGAGTCCAGGTGAGAAGGACGGAATAGAAAGGCTTTAAGTAAATAAGTAAATATTTACATCTTCCAGCCAGGACTTCCCCGGAGATGTCCAGGGAAACCCTCTCTAGGCGGAGAGGCCTGTGGCCAAATTGCCCTCTCTGTCGAAGGCTAAGAGGAGATATGATAGCCATGTATAAATACGTGAGAGGAAGCCACAGGGAGGAGGAGGGAACAAGCTTGTTTTCTGCTTCCTTGGAGACTAGGACGCAATGGAACAATGGCTTCAAACTGCAAGAGAGGAGATTCCATCTGAACATGAGGAAGAACTTCCTGACTGGGAGAGCCGTTCAGCAGTGGAACTCTCTGCCCCGGAGTGTGGTGGAGGCTCCTTCTTTGGAAGCTTTTAAGCAGAGGCTGGATGGCCATCTGTCAGGGGTGATTTGAATGCAATATTCCTGCTTCTTGGCAGAATGGGGTTGGACTGGATGATGGCCCAGGAGGTCTCTTCCAACTCCAGGATTCTATGACTGTGAGAGATGTTCAGTAGTGGAACTCTCTGCCCCGGAGGGAGTGTGGTGGAGGCTCCTTCTTTGGAGGCTTTGAAGCAGAGGCTGGATGGCCATCTGTCGGGGGTGCTTTGAATGCAATATTCCTGCTTCTTGGCAGAATGGGGTTGGACTGGAGGATGGCCCAGGAGGTCTCTTCCAACTCCAGGATTCTATGACTGTGAGAGATGTTCAGCAGTGGAACTCTCTGCCCTGGAGGGAGTGTGGTGGAGGCTCCTTCTTCGGAAGCTTTGAAACAGAGGCTGGATGGCCATCTGTCAGGGGTGCTTTGAATGCAATATTCCTGCTTCTTGGCAGAATGGGGTTGGACTGGATGATGGTCCAGGAGGTCTCTTCCAACTCTAGGATTCTATGATTCTATGATTCCTCCTGATGTCCAGTCGATGCCCGGCCTCTTTTGGGGCTCCTCTTTCAGGGCAGAAGGGAGAGTTGCGGGAGGCAGAGGGGGGCACCCTAGCACCCCCCCATTACAAAGGGGAGGGGGCAGCTCTGTGAGAAGAACCTCCTCCAGGGCCACAGACCCTTTGAAGGCTGGCGGCTCCATGCCGGGCCACTTCCTATCTCTGGGCAGATAAGCCCACAAACAGGTTTTGCTCGAGGCAAACTGTTTATTTAACAGGGATTTGATTGGTGTCAGGTTCAGGTGAGCAGCCAGATCAGGGCGACTCTCCCCAAGGCCAAAGAGGGGAGAATAGGGGAGGGGAGGAGGGCCCATTCAGGGCAAGCACTGTCACCTGCACACACACCTCACAGCCCTGCAAGGTAGGCCACTTGCATCAGGTATGTAGCTGGGGGGGGGGGCTCGGGGGGCTTCATGGTGGTTCACAAAAAGGCCTTCCTGGTGCATTGTTTAAACTGTTATGTTTATTCATCTCATGATCTGATCACCATACTCAATATATCCCATATGCATGGAGGGGGTATTATTGGGGTAATGATACAAAAGGTTTGCTAAGGTAGACCCTCTTTCACTCAGACTCAGCCCCCCCCGAACCCCCCCCCTGAAAAAAATTCACCCCCCCCCCCAAAACGAAATCCTGGCTACGGGCCTGACTTGCATGCTTCCCTCCCCAAGGGGTTAGCCCAGGGTCCAGTGGGGCCCACCCACAGTCCTCCTCCATTGGGGCCCCTTTGGCTCCGGGCCCCTGCCCCTGCTTGGAAGTCCTCAGGGGCCCCGGCTGGGAGGAGGCATCCTGGTTCAGGCCTATTTGTTTGCTGAGAATGAATGGTTTCCTCTTTGGCTTTTACTGCCTGCCATCAAGAAAGGTTTGTTTTCCTTTGGGCTCACAAACTTACTTATTTCTTTATTTACTATACTTGTATACAGCGTTTCTCAGCCTTATCGGCAACTCAAGGCAGTTTACAACAAGTCAGTACACGTAACAACAAAATACAAATTAAACATTAAAAACAGTATAAAACCACAATAGAAGCAGTAACAACAACATACTATACTTATATACTATACTATACTTTCTCAGCCTTATTGGCAACTCAAGGCAATTTACAACAAGTCAGTACACATAACAACAAAATACAAATTGAACATTAAAAACAGTATAAAGCCACAATAGAAGCAGTAAAAACAACAACAACAACAACAACAACAACAACAACAAACCTTTATTTATACCCTGCTACCATCTCTTGCAGGACTCTGTGTGGCTTACAAGAGGCCGAGCCCAACTACATCAGAAACAAAAAACACAACAACAAACAATACAACAATAAATAACTCATAGCAAAGCAATAACAACCAACATCATTCTCATCAGCGTCTCCTAGTTAAATAACGTTGTCCAAATGCCATTGCCAAGTGATTTCATTTCCTTGGTCAGTTACTCTGCATTTGTAAACGCTTGCTCATATAACCATGTTTTAAAAACTCTGGCATAGACACTGAGAACTGGGAAGCCCTGACCCTTGAGCGCTCCAGTTGGAGGTCAGCTGTGACCAGCAGTGCTGCAGAATTTGAAGAGGCACGAATGGAGGATGAAAGGGAGAAACGTGCCAAGAGGAAGGCGCGGCAAGCCAACCCCAACTGGGACCACCTCCCACCTGGAAACCGGTGTCCTCACTGTGGGAGAATAGGGCTCCACAGTCACCTACGGACCCACCCCCAGGTTGCCACTCTTGGAGGACCATCATCCTCGGACTACGAGGGATCGCCTAAGTAAGTAAGTAAGTGTCTCCGAAACGTTAAGAGTGAGGGAGCTGATCTAATCTCCTTAGGAAGGGCGTTCCATAGCTGAGGGGCCACCACGGAGAAGGCCCTGTCTCTCGTCCCCGCCAAATGTACTTGTGATGAGGGCGGGATCAAGAGCGGGGCCTCCCCAGACGCCCTTAAAGTCCTAGGTGGTTCATAAAGGGAGATGCATTCAGACAGGTAAATTGGGCCAGAACCATTTAGGGCTTTATAGGCTAAAACCAGCACAGAGCCCTTAAGGAGACCCATGCGCTCTCTCTTGGAGGCCGGAGGAAGAGGAGGAGGGCAGCCGGGGGGGGGGGCGAAGGGCAAACAGGCCCCCTCCTCCCAAGGAAGGCCAGCAGGAGAATGCTTACAATCTTCAGAGAGAGACACTCAAAAATAAGACCCCCCCCCCAATCCACCCTAATGAGACCTTCCAGGAAGGCATCCCTGGGTTGCTGTGAGTTTTTCAGGCTGTATGGCCAATATGTTCCAGTTGCATCTCTCCTGATGTTTCGCCTGCATCTGTGGCTAAGGGCATCCTCAGAGTTTTGGCCAGAGGTCTGTTGGAAATGAGACAAGTGGGGCGTATATAACATCCCTGTGGAAGGATGTCCTGGGCGGGGGAAAGAACCCTTGTCTGTTGGAGCAAGTGTGAATGCTGCCCTTAGCCAGCTTGAAGAGCACGGAGTCGCCTTGCAGCTACTCAACTCAATGAGTTCTGTTGCCTGGAGGCAGCCTCTGTTTGGGAGGTGTTAACTGGGACTTTGCTGTCTGGAGTTCCCCTCTTTCTGAGTGTTGTTTCTTATTTGCTGCCTTGATTCTGGTGTTTTTTGATACTGGTGACCAGATTTGGTTCATGGCCATGGTTTCCTCCTTTCTGTTGAAATGCTCAACGTGCTTCTTGTCAGTGGCTTCTCTGTGTGGCCGGACATGATGGTTGCCAGAGTGGTCCAGCATTTTCTGTGTTCTCAAATAATATTCTGTGTCCAAGTGCCAAAGAGAGGGTGCCTCCAGGCAGCAACAGCCAGGTTAACTCCATGCAGAGACCCTCACTGATTGACTTTGCAGCTTCATGGCTACTCCATGCTATTCAAGCTTGCTAATTGCAACATTTTCACTTGCTTCTTTCTCCCACCCTGGACATCATTCCACAGGTGTGTGTATGTATGTGTGTGTGTGTATATATATATATATATGCTCCACTTGCCTCACTTCCAACAGACCTCTGGAGATGCCATTAGCCACAGATACAGGCGAAACATCAGGAGAGAATGCTGCTGGAACAAATTGACCAGCCCGGAAAACTCACAGCAACCCAAGGAAAGTTTTGCTTAACCCAAACCTAACTGTCCCTTTCAAGCCCCCTCTCTCCCTTTTCCCTTCCCAGAAGCCTTTGGGGCGTCTCTGTGGCCCCTTTTGCTATAGAGGGCTTTCGGGCCGCGTCCTGTGGGATTCTGGGATTCTGGCTGAGGAAGAAGGAAGGGGGGCTCTGGGGCAGGCCTGGGCCAACTCCGGCCTTCCCTCCTTCCAGGTGTTTTGGACTTCAGCTCCTGCAATTCCTAACTCTTAGGGGTTATTGTGGGAGTTGAAGTCCAAAACACACGGAGGAAGGCCAAAGTTGGGCCAGGCCTGGCTGATAATAAATGCTGAAATAAATGCTGTAAATAAAATAAATAAATAATGAGTCATAAGAAATAATGATGCAGATCAAGATAAAATGCAGAGAAATGCGGCACCTGGAATTCCTCGTCATTGTTTACCTTCTCATTCTTTTCAAATCATATATCCAACTGCCTGTTAAGATTGATAGGGCGTTAATGAAAGGTAGGAAATAGGAAAAAGGAAGGAAAGGAAGGAAGTGAGTGAGTGAGTGTCTCAGGGATGGAGAGAGACAGAGACAGACAGACAGAGAGAGAGAGAGGTATAGGCAAAGAAAGGGACAGGTGGATAGAGCCAGATCAATAGAGATGCAGACAGATGGATAGATTGACACAGACAAATACAGATTGTGAGAAAGAGAAATACAGATACAGATTCATAGATATGGGCAGATGGCTGTCCATCAGGTATGTTGGGAGTGATGGGAGTTGAAGTCCAAAACACCTGGAAGGAGGGAAGCCCGGAGTTGGCCCAGGCCTCTCGAGAGGAGATTCCATCTGAACATGAGGAAGAACTTCCTGACTGAGAGAGCCGTTCAGCAGTGGAACTCTCTGCCCCGGCGTGTGGTGGAGGTTCCTTCTTTGGAAGCTTTGAAGCAGAGGCTGGATGGCCATTTGCCAGGGGTGATTTGAATGCAACATTCCTGCTTCTTGGCAGAATGGGGTTGGACTGGAGGATGGCCCACGAGGTCTCTTCCAACTCTTTGATTCTAGGATTCTATGAGGCGGCATCATTACTGTTGTTCCTGGCACTACCTTGCATTATTTTGATGTGTGTGCATTCATTGGAAGCACTGCATGTTTGCCTTTTGACTTTGGTCTGTAAACTGCCCTGAGTCCCTTTGTGGGGGGGGGGGGGAGTGGGAACGGGGGGGGGGGAGAGAATAATAATAGTAATTGTTATTACTATTACTATAGTATTAGTATTATTCCTCACTACCTCTGAGGATGCTTGCCATAGATGCAGGCGAAATGTCAGGAGAGAATGCCTCTAGAACATGGCTCTATAGCCCGAAAAAACCCACAAGATTCCTAGTAATTCCAGCCATGAAAGCCTTCGACAATTATTATTATTATTATTATTATTATTTTACTGACACAAAAACACAGTCCGTCACAGCAAATAGGATCTCTATGCTGGATTTCATATTGCAAAATCGCAAGTTGAACCCTTCCCAAGCGTCTTGGACTGTGTGATGTATTATTATTATCATTATTATTATTATTATTATTATTATTATTATTATTATTATATCCCAGCTCGAGGGCCATCCGAAAGAGTAAATAAATACAGGCCAACATGGCAACATGGAGGCCAATGCAGGCCCCCCAGGTGTTTTGGACTTCAACTCCCACCATTCCTGAGCTGGAAGTGGGACTGGGGGGGGGGGTCTCCTCCTCCCTCCCTCCCCTCGAAAGCAGGCGCGGCTGCCCCCTGCTGGCCGGGCGGAGAGGCGCGCCAGAGAGCAAGCGCTGCGTCATCGTGGGCGGGGCCCCGGGGGACAGGGGGCGGAGCCTCGGGGAGGCGCTGTCCACCCGGCGGAGGTGCTGCAGGGAGGGGCTCTCTGCGCATGCTCAGGCGGCGAGTCAGGTTCTCCCTCCCTAGTTTAGGGCTTCCCGGAGGGAGGGGGCCCTTCGCGGGGATTCCCATAATGAGGGGGGGGGGGCGGATTATTACTGAGAAGGAGGGGGAAGGGGTGCCAGGAGGGGTCTTCCATATAATAATAATAATAATAATAATAATAATAATAATAATATTTCACCAGCCTCTCTATTATTATTATTAATAATAATAATAATAATAATAATCCATCAGTTCTTGTGGGTTTTTTCGGGCTATATGGCCATGTTCTAGAGGCATTTCTCCTGACGTTTCGCCTGCATCTATGGCAAGCATCCTCAGAGGGTGAGGTCTGCTGGAGCTGGGAAAAGAGGGGTTTATATATCTGTGGAATGACCAGGGTGAGACAAAAGGCTTTTGTAAGTGGGCTAGGTGTGAATCTTTTCAACTGACCACCTTGATTAGCATACAATGGGCTGACTGTGCCTGGAGCAAACTCTTCTTGAAAGGTGATTAGATGTCCCTGCCTGTTTTTCTCTCTGCTGTTGTAATTTTAGAGTTTTTTAATACTGGTAGCCAGACTTTGTTCATTTTCATGGTTTCTTCCTTTCTGTTGAAATTGTCCACATGTTTGTGGATTTCAATGGCTTCTCTGTGTATAATAATAATTACTAGTCTCTCCGTAAAAATAGCAATTACTATAATATCTTCCCAGCCTCTCCATTATTATTGTTATTATTATTATTATTTATTACCAATCTCTCTATAATAATAATAATAATAATAATAATAATAATAATAATATCTTCCCAGCCTCTCCATTATTATTATTATTATTATTATTATTATTATTAGAATCATAGAATCCTAGAATCCTAGAGTTGGAAGAGCCCTCCTGGACCATCATCCAGTCCAACCCCATTCTGCCAAGAAGCAGGAATATTGCATTCAAATCACCCCTGACAGATGGCCAGCCAGCCTCTGCTTAAAAGCTTCCAAAGAAGGAGCCTCCACCACACTCCCTCCGGGGCAGAGAGTTCCACTGCTGAACGGCTCTCACAGTCATAGAATCATAGAATCCTAGAATCCTAGAGTTGGAAGAGACCTCCTGGGCCATCATCCAGTCCAACCCCATTCTGCCAAGAAGCAGGAATGTTGCATTCAAATCACCCCTGACAGATGGCCATCCAGCCTCTGTTTCAAAGCCTCCAAAGAAGGAGCCTCCACCACACTCCGGGGCAGAGAGTTCCACTGCTGAACAGCTCTCACAGTCAGGAAGTTCTTCCTCATGTTCAGGTGGAATCTCCTCTCTTGTAGTTTGAAGCCATTGTCCCATTGCGTCCTAGTCTCTCTCCAGGGAAGCAGAAAGGAAGCTTGCTCCCTCCTCCTCCTCCCTGTGGCTTCCTCTCATGTATTTATCCATGGCCCTCATCATATCTCCTCTCAGCCTTCTCTTCTTCAGGCTAAACATGCCCAGTTCCCTAAGCCGCTCCTCATAGGGCTTGTTCTCCAGACCCTTGATCATTTTAGTTGCCCTCCTCTGGACACATTCCAGCTTAGAGTCAATATCTCTCTTGAATTGTGGTGCCCAGAATTGGACACAATATTCCAGGTAAAGTGGTCTAACCAAAGCAGAATAGAGGGACCCAGTTTTATTGTGTCTCAGTGTATTGTTTATTGCTTGTTGTTTAATATTGCTTTAATTGTTTTTAATTTGCTTTAGGTGTTGTATTGTTATGTTATGTTTTGAGGCCTTGGCCTATGTAAGCTGCATCGAGTCCTTCAAGAGATGCTAGCGGGGTACAAATAAAGTTAATAATAATAATAATAATAATAATAATAATAATAAAGGTCAGTTCACATAAAAGCAGCACATCACTAAAACCAAAACCGATCCCAATTAAAATGTATTTGCTTATTTATTCCATGTATTCGCCACCTTTCTGACTCGGGGGGGGGGGTTGCACTCAAGGCGGTTGACAACACACTGAGGGCAAAGATGGCATGCCAACATCCATATAATAAAATAAAGTCCCAAGAAGTAAACACTGGTCCAGAAGGAGACATTAAAATCATTAGAATAATTAAAGACAGGCCTAGGCAACAGGCCAACCCTCAGGCAAAGCAAGCGAGGCAACAGATCACTCATAGAATCATAGAATCAAAGAGTTGGAAGAGACCTCATGGGCCATCCAGTCCAATCCCATTCTGCCAAGAAACAGGAATACTGCATTCAAATCACCCCTGACAGATGGCCATCCAGCCTCTGTTTCAAAGCCTCCAAAGAAGGAGCCTCCACCACACTCCCTCCGGGGCAGAGAGTTCCACTGCTGAACGGCTCTCACAGTCAGGAAGTTCTTCCTCGTGTTCAGGTGGAATCTCCTCTCCTTGGCATTGAATGAATCCCACCACAATCCCAGCCACAGCCCTTGCGGACCGCATCTCGGCCTATGAGCCCACGAGGGCCTTGAGATCATCTGGGGAGGCCCTTCTCTCGATCCCGCCTGCCTCACAGGCGCGTCTGGCGGGGACGAGAGAGAGGGCCTTCTCGGTGGTGGCCCCCCGGCTGTGGAACTCCCTCCCTGCTGACATCAGACAGGCGCCCTCCCTTATGGCCTTTCGCAAGGGCCTGAAGACATGGCTTTTCGAGATGGCATTCAACTGAGTGCTATGTTATTGGAAATGACAACCGGAATGGATTACGACTACGAGATTGGTTATGATTCCACGATAAGACGGAGCGGATTATTTTAGTGTAATTAGATGTTGTGTATTAGTGATATGTTAGTTTTGTTGTCTTGGTTTCATTGTAAAATTGTCTTTTATGTGCTGTACACCGCCACGAGTCGCCTAGGGCTGAGAGCGGCGGTTAATAAATGCAAGAAATAAATAAATAAATAAATAAATAATAACAACAACAACAATAACAGTGTAATAATAACAATAATAACAGTATAATAATAATAATTAATAATAACAATAACAATAACAACAATAACAATAACAATAACAATAATAATAATATATTGTTGAAGGCTTTCATGGCTGGAATCACTCGGTTCTTGTGGGTTCTTTCGGGCTATATGGCCATGTTCTAGAGGCATTTTCTCCTGACGTTTCACCTGCATCTATGGCAAGCATCTATGGCAGTGGTTCTCAACCTGGGGTCCCCAGATGTTTTTGGCCTACAACTCCCAGAAATCCCAGCCAGTTTACCAGCTGTTAGGGTTTCTGGGAGTTGTAGGCCAAAACGACCTGGGGACCCACAGGTTGAGAACCACTGATCTATGGCAAGGATGCTTGCCATAGATGCAGGCGAAACGTCAGGAGGAAATGCCTTTAGAACATGGCCATATAGCCCGAAAAACCCACAAGAACCTAATAATAATAATAATAATAATAATAATAATAATAATAATAGAGGAGTGGGCCCGCAACTGGATGATTGTGGGCAGCCCCTCCCCTCTTCCTTGGGAGCAGCTGGTGTTTAATTGAGGAGGGGGCGACAAGTGGGCGGGATCACTTCCCTTCGGATGGGGGGGTGTCTCCTAATAGACCCGAAATAGCCCCCCCCCCCATTCCCCTAATTTCTGCTTTGGTGAAACTCAGGCTCTCCGAGCGGTGCCCCCTCCCTCCCTTACTCCTCTCCCCCCCCCCGCAACGCCTGGGCCCCGCCCCCCAGGCACGAGGGAGGGGGGCAAGGGGTTGATCCGCTCCTCCGCCGCAGACGCAGCAGCCGAGGAGAGAAGGAAGGAAGGAAGAGAACGAAGGAGGAAGAGAACGAAGGAGCCTTCCACCTCTCCCTCCTCCCCAAGCCCAGGTAAGAAGAGGGAGGGGGGAGGGGCAAAGGATTCCCCAAAATGCGGGCGGGGGGGGCTTCCATCCTTCCCATTCTGACGCAGCAGCCTCCCCGTGAGAGGGGGGGGAGAGGGAGGGACCCCCTTTTCCAATGGGAGGGGGAGCCCTAGGAGCCAGAGCCCCCTTTGCAGGGAATAGCCTTTCCATTGCGCCCCCCCCCCCATCTTTGTATTGGTCGCATTGCTGGTTGGAAATAACATAAGAGGGATTGAAGGGGGGGGGGAGTTTCAAAGGGGGTTCTGGTTGCATTCCGGTGGAGGGGGGAGGCCTTTGGGGAAGGGTCTCCCTCCCCTTCCCCCCCCCCCCCCCCGCTGCCTGGCTCGGTCTGCATTTTTATTTGGGGAGGGGGAGCCTTCCTTGGGCCTGGCTGTTTTTGTGGCGCCCCCACCCCCACCCACACCCCACCCTGCTGTGTTTGCAAACAGAGCAGCTGCAGCGGTCAAAAGTGGGGGGGGGGGGGGGCAGGGAATTGCCACCTTTAGGGGGTCTATTAAAAGGCGGAAACATCCCCCTCCCCAATATCCGGAGATTGGGGGGGTGCAGAGGGAGGAGGGGGTCCCGCATGGATTGCAATCCGCCCCTCCCTGCGTGGCCCCCTCCCTCCTGTAGGTCTGGGCTTTCCTCGGGGAGGGATCCCTCCTCTAGGCCCAGGAAAAGCGCCCCAAAAGGCCAAAGGGGGGGTCCTAATGGCACAGAGAGACCCCCTCCTCCATTTAGGCCCAGGAGAGAGGGGGGCACTCTTCATCCCTCCCCTACCAAGCAAGGGGCATCTAGTCTATGCTTGGAGGGGGGCAGCTGCAAGACTGATAGGAAAGCAAGGAGAATTGGGGAGGGGGTTCTAGTGAGGAAAAGGGGGGGCCTTTGCATGACCTTTGGGGGGAAGGGGCACCAAGATGACCCCCCAATAGGCACCTTTCTCTTGGAGGGGGGGTCCCAAGGAGCAGCATGGACACAGGATGCCCCCCCACTTTGCCCCCCCCCCCCCAAGCCTTGGAGGGAACAGATGTGTCTCCATCTTCCTTCCTTCCTTCCTTCCTTCCTTCCTTCCTCCCTCGGGCGGAAGAGAAAATAGCTTGGCCGGAATGCCCTCAGACCAGCTCAAGACTCCAGATGCGGCCAAGCGCTTTGGGGGCCAAAGAGGAGGAGAAAGCAGCCCCCCCCCCCCCATGGAGGAAGGAAGAGGGCAGGCTGGACACACAACCCTCCTTCCTTCCTTCCTTCCTTCCTTCCTTCCTTCCATCTGGAGCCTTCCTTCTGTCCTTTCAGTTCCTTCACTTGCCCCTTGAGAATCATACAATTGGAGGGGACCCCTAAAGGCCATCCAGTCCAACCCCTTCTGCCAAGCAGGAAAGGCACCATCAAAGCATCCCCTCCAGATGGCCAGCCAGCCTATAATTCAAAGGAGCCTCCTCCAGACTCCACGGCTGAGTATGGTCAGGAAGTTCTCCTCACATTCAGGTGGAATCTCCATGGCTGTTGTCAGAAAACAGGCCCGCTCCTCTTCCTTATATATCCTCAGCCCTCACTCACTCACTCACATTCACTCACAATCCGCGCATACTCCCCATTCCTTCCCTGGCCGACTGCTGGGCGGGCAGAAGGCTCTTTCCCTCACACACCATCCTAGAAAGAGAGACTTGGGAGAGACCCCCCCCCCCCCCAAACAGGCCACCTAGTCCAACCCCATCCTTCTGCCATGCAGGGAAAGCACAATCAAAGCATCCCTGGCAGATGGCCACCCAGCCTCTGCTTGAAGGCCTCCAAGGAAGGAGCTTCCGCCAGACTCCGAGGAGGCAGAGGGTTCCACCTTGCAACAGGAGGCGGGTGCAGATGCCCCTTTGCTGGGGGAGGGGGCAGAAGGCCCTTCACGCTTGTGTGCACACATGCACACGCTCCCTCTTGCACACTCCCCACGGGGTTCATCCCAA
>NC_090026.1:109003-136503 GCF_037176765.1 Anolis sagrei
TACTTCGCGTAATGGACGAGCCGCCCCTGCTGAGAGTAGAAATCTGGTTGGCACATCAAAGCCATAAATCTTCTCCTAGAGGATGGGAAAAAACTAGGAGGCAAATGAGCTAGCACTGACACAACGGGTCTGAATACAGCAGTAAAATAATGATGTGATGGCTTGATGGAGACATAAGCAAACTTTGGGCCTCCCTCCAGGTATTTTGGACTTCAACTCCCACAGTTCCTAACAGCCTCAGGCCCTTTCCTTTCCCCCCTCGGCCACTTAAGAGGGTCCTTCTGATCAGTCGCAAGGCCCAACAGGGTCTAGGGCAGGCATGGGCCAACCTGGGCCCTCCCTCCAGGTGTTCTGGACTTCAACTCCCACAATCCCTTTCCTTTTCCCCCTCAGCCACTTAAGCAATCATGTAACTGGGAGTAGAAATCTGGTTGGCACAGCAAGGCCATAAATCTTCTCATAGAGGATGGGGAAAAACTAGGAGGCAAATGAGCTAGAACTGACACAATGGGGTAATAGCAATAAAATAATGATGTGATGGCTTAATGGAGACATAAGGCAAACTTTGGGCCTCCCTCCAGGTATTTTGGACTTCAACTCCACCATTCCTAACAGCCTCAGGCCCTTTCCTCCCCCCCCCCCCCCCCCCCCGGCCGCTTAAGCATTTGAAATCCAGAGGAAACTCCTCTCCGGCCGTCCCATCGATCGCATGCACCACACTCAAGAAAAACAACAGTTGAAGAGGCAAATGAGAACACATTAAGCATGAGATGCATTAAAAGTTGACTCATAAAGAAACTTGTGCAAAGACAATCAGGGAGGTAGAAGACTTGGTTGCAGTGGAGCCAAAGAAGAACATAGTCCCAAATGGTGAGGAACAAAGGTGGGTTCCCCACTCCTCTCTCACATGGTGGCCACAAGGAGACAGGCCATGCACCATGCTCCATGCGCCATGCAGGAGGACAAGCAGGAGCAGCCCAGCCCTCTCTGCAACTTCTCTGGGGCTGAAGGACAACAAGGAGCAGGCCCCTCTTTGATGACTTTGAAATAACACAGGGTTGCCTATGTGACTTCCAGCATGAGTCCTTCTAGAAGGTTCCCTGGGCCCATGCAAAGGTCATCTGGGGTTTCATTAAGCAAACCATAAGGTGGGTTGTTGTAGGTTTTTTCGGGCTATATGGCCATGGTCTAGAGGCATTCTCTCCTGACGTTTCACCTGCATCTATGGCAAGCACCCTCAGAGGTAGTGAGGTCTGTTGGAAGTAGGAAAATGGGTTTATATATCTGTGGAATAATGACCAGGGTGGGACAAAGGACTCTTGTCTGCTGGAGCTAGTTGTGAATGGCTTCTTGTAGGTTTTTCCGGGCTATATGGCCATGGTCTAGAGGCATTCTCTCCTGACGTTTCACCTGCATCTATGGCAAGCACCCTCAGAGGTAGTGAGGTCTGTTGGAAGTAGGAAAATTGGTTTATATATCTGTGGAATAATGACCAGGGTGGGACAAAGGACTCTTGTCTGCTGGAGCTAGGTGTGAATCTTTCAACTGATCACCTTGATTAGCATATAATGGCTTGACAGTGCCTGGGGCAATCTTTTGTTGAGAGGTGATTAGATGTGCCTGATTGTTTACTCTCTGCTGTTTTGCTTTTGTAATTTCTGAGTTTTTTTTAATATTGGTAGCCAGATTTTGTTCATTTCATGGTTTCCTCCTTTCTGTTGAAATTGTCCACCTGCTTTTTGTGGATTTCAGTGGTTTCTCTGTGTTGCCCTGACATGGTGGTTGTGAGAGTGGTCCAGCATTCCTGTCTTCTCAAATAGTATGCTGTGTCCAGGTTGGTTCCTCAGGTGCTCTGCTATGGCTGACTTCTCTGGTTGAAGTAGTCTGCAGTGCCTTTCATGTTCCTTGATGCGTGTCTGGGCAATGCTGCTTAGCTGCATGGGATACAATGGTAGACTCCTGCAGAAGTGAGAGGATCCCTCTTGTCCTTTGCTAAATGTAGCATTGAGTCGATTTTCTTGGTTGGTCTGGAGAAAGTTTTGTACGTTGTGTTTCCTCCTCAGCTTTCCTATGTGGTCAGTGGTTCCCTTGATGTCTGGCAAGAACACTTTCCCTCTGGGTGGATCTTGGTCTTGACTCTTGTGGGGGGACATTCTCGTTGGAACAGCACAAGATTCCCGCCCCCCCCCCCCCATTGGCCTCCTGTGTTAGACTGACCACTGGGCTCTAACCAAGGCGCCAAGGCCCCTCCACTTTGCTCCCATATAAGATCCAGATGATCTGCCTTTGAACTGCATTATTACTTACTTACTTACTTACTTAGGAGATCCCTCGTTGTCTGAGTAGGATTGTCCTCCAAGATCGATGTCCTGGTGGTTGGGTGACTGTGGAGCTCCTATTCTTGACCCGCATGTCCTCCCGCAGTGAGGGCATCGGTTCCAGACGGAAGTGGTCCCGGTCGGGGTTGGCTTGATGCGCCTTCCTCTTGGCACGTTTCTCTCTTTTGCCCTCCATTCGTGCCTCTTCAACATTCTGCAGCACACTGCTGGTCACAGCTGACCTCCATCTGGAGCACTCAGGGGCCAGGGCTTCCCAGTTTTTAAGGTTGGCTTTGAGCCCATATTTCAATCTCTTTTCCTGTCCTCCAACATTCTGTTTTTCCGTTCTTGAGTTCGGAATACAGCAACTGCTTTGTGAGACAGTGGTCAGGCATCCGGAGAACATGGCCAGTCCAGTGGAGTTGATGGCGGAGGACCATTGCTTTAATGCTGGTAGTCTTTGCTTCGCTTCCAGCATGCTGACGTTTCCCCGCTTGTCTTCCCAAGAGATTTGCAGGATTGTATTGTCGAAGCTTTCATGGCTGGAATCACTCAGTTCTTGTGGGTTTTTTTGGGCTATATGGCCATGTCTAGAGGGCATTTCTCCTGACGTTTCGCCTGCATCTATGGCAAGCATCCCATTTCCAGCAGACCTCACCTCTAAGGATGCTTGCCATAGATGCAGGCGAAACGTCAGGAGAAATGCCTCCTAGAACATGGCCATATAGCCCGAAAAAACCCACAAGAACTGAGAGATTTGCAGGATTTTTGGAGGCAGTGTTAGACTCAGATAGTCCAGTTCAAAGCAGATAATGTGGATGACCTTCTTTGATAATCTGGATTGCACGGCAGTGTAGAAGGAAACTATCTTTTCTTAAGAAAGGGGCAAACAAAGGTGAGAGAATAAAACAGGATGGGAAACAGGCCACAAGCGTGTTCTCAAGAACTTAAGACACCACTTTGTCGAACATCGGCCATTCAGTTGGTTGCCCAGATCCCCAACAGGGAGGAAGGGCCAAAGTGCGGTCTCCCTCCTTCCTCCTTCCTTCCTTCCTTCCTTCCCTTCCTTCCTTCCTTCCTTCACTGAATTCTCAGAAAACTTTGGGAAACAAAAGAGGAGGGGTCTCCGGTGTGAGAACAAAGAACTCTTGTGTGCTGGAGTGAGGTGGGAATTTTCCAACTGACCACCTTGATTAGGATATAATGGCTTGACAGTGCCTAGAGCAAACTTTTGTTGAGAGGTGATTAGATGTCTTTGTTTGTTTCCTCTCTGTTGTTGTGCTGTTGCTAATTTTAGAGTTGTCGAAGGCCTCACTACCTCTGAGGATGCTTGACACTAGATGCGGACGAAACGTCAGGAGAGAATATGCCTATGGAACATGGCCATATAGCCCGGAAAAAACCTACAACAAACCAATTTTAGAGTTTTTTTAATACTGGCAACCAGATTTTGTTCATTTTCATGATCACCTCTCAAACAAAGGTTTGCTCCAGGCACTGTCAGGCCATAATATGCTAATCAAGGTGGTCAGTTGAAACATTCACACCTTGCTCCAGCAGACAAGAGTCTTTTGCCCCACCCTGGTTATTCCACAGATATATAAACCCTTTTTCATCGTTCCAACAGACCTCACTACCTCTGAGGATGCTTGCCATAGATGCAGGTGAAATATCAGGAGAGAATGCCTCTAGAACATGGCCATATAGCCCGAAAAAAACCTACAACAACCCAGTGATTCTGGCCATGAAAGCCTTCGACAATACATTATTATTATTATTATTATTATTATTATTATTATTTAGATGCAGGTGAAACGTCAGGAGAGAATGCTACTGGAGCATAGCCATACAGCCTGAAAAAACTCACACAACACAATATAGGTATATGCATGAATGTATGTAAAATGTACATAAAATATACAAAGGGGACATAATTATATAACATTGATGCACAGTCTTGGCTCTCCGGCCACTTCTCGTGTCCACATCTGGATTTGCCTGCTTCCCCGTGCCGCACCAGAGGGCGCTGCGAGCTAGCCTTGCCAAGGACTTCAAAGGACCAGGAAGAGGCCTCTCTGACCACTTCTGTTTTCCTTTCCACTAGGCCTGGGCGGTTTCGTTCGTTAATTTTGTAATTCGTTAAATATTCGTTAATTTTAGCAATTACAAAACGATTACAAAACTTATTTTTAACCCGGAAGTGTTTTTAAATATCGAAACGGCATGCGCCAAATATTTTTGTATTTCCGTCCATTTCGGAAATACGTAAGATGGCTTGCTGGGAGCTCTCCTCTCTCTCCTCTCCTTAGCCAGTCAGAGCCTGAAAGAGGAGGAGGAGGAGGAGGAGAGGTGGGGAAGGCGCCGGTCTGAGCAAGCAAGCGAGAGGGCAAGCGACCCTCAGCGGGAAGGCGGCCCGTCCCTCCTTCCTCACCTTTGCGGTGGGTGTGCTTCGTTCTCCCAATTCCGCACTGAAACCTTAGCGGAGGGCTGGGCTAAAGGCCTTTGGGGAGCCCTTCTCCCAATTTCGCATTGAGACCATAGCAGAGGGCAGGACTAGATGGCCTTTGGGGAGCCCCTTCTCCCAATTCCACATTGAAACTTTAGCAGAGGGCTGGAATGTATGGCCTTTGGGGAGCCCCTTCTCCCAATTCCGCAGCTGAAACCTTAGCGGAGGGCTGGGCTAGATGGCCTTTGGGGAGCCCTTCTCCCAATTTCGCATTGAGACCCATAGCAGAGGGCTGGACTAGATGGCCTTTTGGGAGCCCCTTCTCCCAATTCCGCACTGAAACCTTAGCTTCGGAGGAGCTGGGCCCGACTCGGCGGGCAGTGCTTGAGGGCCCGCCAGAGTGAGTGCCTGCCTTCCTCCTTAATAATAATTTCTCCTCCTATTCTACTAAATTAATAATTAAATTAAAAAAATTGAAAAAATATTGGAAAAAAAGGGCGCCATCTTTATAAAATGTTTTGTAAATATTAACGAAATTTCGTAAATACCGAACTTTTTAAGGAAGATTTTGTAATTATTTTAAATATCGAAACAAAAAAACACCCCAATTACAAATCGAGCTCTTCTAGAAATCCCGAACAAATTTTTGCGTTGTTACCCAGGCCTAACTTTCCACCAATCCATCCCTCTCTTTTAAACATCACAGCAGCATTGCACACAGTATTATCTATATTATTATTATTATTATTGATTATTTCTCATTTACATGCACATAGAAACACAATACACATGCACATTCGGTCCAAGTGCCATTATTATTATTATTATTATTATTATTATTATTATTATTGCAGGAGTAGTATCACCCGTGGTGACCGACATGGCTTGTATCCATTGGCCAAAGCTCTGGCTGGGTTGCATTAGTTATTATTGCACTCAGATTTGGGGGACAAAGAACGATGGCGGCCCCCAAACTATGTAAACAATGCCATGTAAACAGAGCAAGGAGAAGGAAGGGGCAGGGGGGGTCTCACCCTCCAGCCCCCCATTCGGACACAGAGAGGCACCAGGATGGATGTTGAAGCTGATACCTTGGGGCAGGCCCGTAGCCAGGATTTTGATTTGGGGGGGGGGGGGGCTGAGTTGATTTGGGGGGGGGGCTGAGTCTGAGTGAAAGAGGGTCTAAC
The DNA here is from genome assembly GCF_037176765.1 of Anolis sagrei. Taxonomy (NCBI): domain Eukaryota; kingdom Metazoa; phylum Chordata; class Lepidosauria; order Squamata; family Anolidae; genus Anolis; species Anolis sagrei. The sequence goes on from NC_090026.1 coordinate 114,955, forward strand.
CTAGCAAACTTTTTGTATAAATATCCGAATACCCCTTCTGTGCATATGAGATATATTATGCATGGTGATCAGATCATGGTATCAATAAACATAACAGTTTAAATAATGTACCAGTAAGGCCTTCTCGCGGACCACCATGAGAATTTGGGGGGGGGGCTCCACCATGAGAATTTGGGGGGGGCTGAAGCCCCTCAAGCCCCCCCCCCTCGGCTACATATGAGATATATTGAGCATGGTGATCAGATCATGATATCAATAAACATAACAGTTTAAATAATGTACCAGTAAGGCCTCTCGCGGACCTACCATGAGAATTTGGGGGGGGGGGCTCCACCATGAGAATTTGGGGGGGCTGAAGCCCCTCAAGCCCCCCCCCCCCCCCGGGCAACATATGAGATATATTGAGCATGGTGATCAGATCATGATATCAATAAACATAACAGTTTAAATAATGTACCAGTAAGGCCTTCTCGCGGACCACCATGAGAATTTGGGGGGGGGGCTCCACCATGAGAATTTGGGGGGGGGGGCTGAAGCCCCTCAAGCCCCCCCCCCTCGGCTACAATATGAGATATTTGAGCATGGTGTCGGATCAGATCATGTATCAATAAACATAACAGTTTAAATAATGTACCAGTAAGGCCTTCTCGCGGACCACCATGAGAATTTGGGGGGGGGGGGGCTCCGACCATGAGAATTTAGGGGGGGGCTGAAGCCCCTCAAGCCCCCCCCCCCCCTCGGCTACATATGAGATATATTGAGCATGGTGATCAGATCATGATATCAATAAACATAACAGTTTAAATAATGTACCAGTAAGGCCTTCTCGCGGACCACCATGAGAATTTGGGGGGGGGGGGGCTCCACCATGAGAATTTGGGGGGGGGGGCTGAAGCCCCTCAAGCCCCCCCCCCCTCGGCTACATATGAAGATATATTGAGCATGGTGATCAGATCATGATATCAATAAACATAAAAGTTTAAATAATGTACCAGTAAGGCCTTCTCGCGGACCACCATGAGAATTTGGGGGGGGGGGGGCTCCACCATGAAAATTTAGGGGGGGGCTGAAGCCTCAAGCCCCCCCCCCTCGGCTACATGCCTGGTTTGGGGGGCCCCCTCTTTTTAAAAGAACCCAGCTTTAAAGGACTTTGCAAAACCCAACACAAGCATTTTTTTTTGGGGAGGGGGTCACCCACTTGACCCCATGCCAGGAGGATGGCAAAAGGGGGGCAGGGTCAAAGGTCAGAAGGGGGACCCAGGGCGGGGGTGAAGAGACATAGGTTGGAATAATTGAAATCGCTGCTATTTGTGTTTGCTTAACGATATTTGCTCATATATCGTTTGCTTCTTGTGATATTTGCTTAGCAAGTGTATTCAACATTTTGGCAAATGTGTATCATTAACACCCTCTGCTTTGATTTGCAAAACAAGACTGTGTGTATATTGGCAATTGCCTGATAGCTTAACCAATCGTGCAAGTTGATATTGATCATTGCTCGGCACCCAAGAGTTCGTCTCCAAGGGGCAAGCTTGAACCCAGCAATGAAAACTTCAAAGGAACAGGTCAATGGGCTGTTTTGCTAAGACTACAAAGCTGACCTTGAAGGAGCTGGGGGTGGTGACGGCCGACAGGGAGCTCTGGCATGGGCTGGTTCATGAGGTGGGAGGAAAAAAATGGGGGGAGGTCCCGATCCCCTCCGGAGCTGCCAGACCCTGTCCGGCAGGGGGCAACACTGGGCCGGAAACATCATCATCATCATCATCATCATCATCATCATCGCACCAGTCATATCATGACACCCATTTGCTTCCCCGAAAGGGGATGACAAGTCCTCGTCAGTCTCTCAGTGGGTCTGTTGCCAGTTCTTGAAGCAGGAAAAGGGGAGGGGGGCGGATGAAGCCCCCCCCCAAAAAGTGCAGAATCTCCTTCCAATCTCTCCTGGGGGGCAGGGTCATAGGCGAAATTCAAACGGAGGTGGTCTATGAGGCGGATGAAGCCCCCTCCCTCAAAGTGCAAAATCTCCTTCCTGGGGGGAGGGTCATAGGTGAAATTCAAATGGGGGTGTCCGTCCATCTGTCCATGCAATCTCTCCTGGGGGGCAGGGTCATAGGGCGAAATTCAAACGGAGGTGTCAGGTCCATCTGTCCATGCAATCTCTCCTGGGGGGCAGGGTCATAGGGCGAAATTCAAACGGGGGTGTCCGTCCATCTGTCAATGCAATCTCTCCTGGGGGGCAGGGTCATAGGGCGAAATTCAAACGGGGGTGTCCGTCCATCTGTCCATGCAATCTCTCCTGGGGGGCAGGGTCATAGGGCGAAATTCAAATGGGGGTGTCCGTCCATCTGCCCATGCAATCTCTCCTGGGGGGCAGGGACATAGGGTGAAATTCAAACGGAGGTGTCCGTCCATCCGTCCATCCATCTGCATTGCAAGTCCAGCATTTGGACAGGTCGCGCTTTACAGGCGGGTCACTTGGGGGCGGGCAATCCGTGCCTGCAGAAAGAGGAAAAAAGGAGGAAGGAGGAGGAGTCCCTCAGAAGACCCCCACCCCCAAAGAGGAGCCCCTCCAATCTCCCCCTCCCCCCCCCCCGAGTGTCAGTGTGTAATGACTATTTCTATTTAGGGAAAGGTAAAGGTAGTCCCCTGTCAGACAGTCCAGTCATGCCTGACTCTGGGGGTTGGTGCTCATCTCCACTTCTAAGCCGAAGAGCCAGCGTTGTCCGTAGACACCTCCAAGGTCATGTGGCCATGGGCATGACTGCATGGAGCACCCTTACCTTCCCGTCGGAGCGGTACCTATTGATCTACTCACATCTGCATGTTTTCGAACTGCTATTTCTATTTGCATGGTAGTTAATTTTGGTCATGTGTCTAATAGGAGTGCTTTAAATAGCAGGATGACCCAACCGGACCCTGAGTTGGGTCCAGACTACCCAACCCTAGCTGGAGGGAAGCTCTGTGGAGGAGGAACCCTGACGCTTGCAAAAAATGGTCGAGCACAGTTCTGAAGGGACAGGCCTTCCCTTGGGATTGGTGGATGGGATGGTGACCCTCCATCCTTTCCTGTTGTTGTGCTTCTTGGGGTTGTTTGCCGTGCTAGTGTTGTGCTGCTTATTTATGATTGTTAAAGTAATGCTCCCCATGCTCTATTCTGCTTTGGTTAGACCACATCTGGAATATTGTGTCCAATTCTGGGCACCACAATTCAAGAGAGATCTTGACAAGCTGGAATGTGTCCAGAGGAGGGCGACTAAAATGATCAAGGGTCTGGAGAACAAGCCCTATGAGGAGCGGCTTAGGGAACTGGGCATGTTTAGCCTGAAGAAGAGAAGGCTGAGAGGAGATATGATGATAGCCATGTATCAAGATGTGAGAGGAAGCCACAGGGAGGAGGAGGAGGGAGCAAGCTTGTTTCCTGCTTCCTTGGAGACTAGGACGCAAGGGAACAATGTCTTCAAACTACAAGAGAGGAGATTCCATCTGAACATGAGGAAGAACTTCCTGACTGTGAGAGCCGTTCAGCAGTGGAACTCTCTGCCCCAGAGGGAGTGTGGTGGAAGGAGGCTCCTTCTTTGGAAGCTTTTAAGCAGAGGCTGGATGGCCATCTGTCAGGGGTGCTTTGAATGCAATATTCCTGCTTCTTGGCAGAATGGGGTTGGGTTGGATGATGGCCCATGAGGTCTCTTCCAACTCTTTGATTCTATGATTCTATGAGGGAAGGTCTATGGAGGAGGAACCCTTACGCTTGCAAAAGATGGTCGAGCACAGTTCTGAAGGGACAGGCCTTCCCTTGGGATTGGTTGATGTTGGGATGGTGACCCTCCATCCAGTGCATAAAAGACCTTTTCCTGTTGTTGTGCTTCTTGGGGTCGCTTGTCGTGCTAGTGTTGTGCTGCTTATTTATGATTGTTAAATGCCTTCAAAATACTGTGAATGGCTGTATTCCTCAGGACCGCGAGAGGAGAGCCTGACTTGCAATGTTCACCAAGCATGGGTGATGCTTCCTCCTGCAGGAGCCGAGCATCCAAGGGGTGTGTGTGTGTGTTGTGTGTTTGTGTGTGTGTGAAGGGTCAGAAAGATCAGACAGACAGCTTTGCCTGCAGAATGCTGTGATGTGATCAGGGAATGAACAGTACATGCAAAGAAGGGTTTCCTTTGGATGCTTCCTCTGGCTTGCCTCCCTTCGGCTGGTGTTTCTGTACCAATGAAAACTATGCCCGGCCTTCAGAATGATTTGAGTGTAAGCCAAGAGCATCAATGTTTTGTGTGAACGGGCCACAGGGTCGTTGGGATTTTTTGGAATGATCCAACCCGGATTCCTGGCTGGCGAAAGAAACCTGTATTTTTTCTCTGTCAAGGCAAGGCCGACCCCGGCCTCCAAGGGGAGCCCCTCCACCCCAGCTTGGGGGGGGGGCTCTTACTTTTTTGGGACCCCTCCCAGTCTTTCCCCTTACCTGCAAGGAGGTGTCCACTTTGTCCAGGCGGGGCCGGAAGGTGCCTCGCTCCGTCCCTTCTTCCGGGGGGGTGCTCCCTGCCTCGCTGCGGGGGGGCTCTGTGGGGGAGGGAGAGTTATATGAGCCCTTGGGCATGTCACACTCTCTCAGCCTCGGAGGGAGGCCAAGGGAAACCCCCCAACTCTCACACAAGGGTCAGGGATCTATTGCCTCTGAGCCAAAGGCTGGAGCCTGGACCAAAGGGGCAGCCGGACCCCCTTTTATAGCTGCGGAAGGAAGAGGGGCTCCTTGCAAAGGGTCATTCCTTTGCCCCCCCTCTTGTTGAAACGCAGCCACATCCTGCCCAAGTTTCTAGTCCCCATCAAGGAAATAGATCAGCCAATGTCAGCCCCATTGGCCCCTCTGGCCCCTTGTACACTACTATATAATCCAGATTATCAAAGCAGATCCCCTGGATTTTGAATGGCAGTCTAGACGGGGCCTTTTTCCATCCCTTTCTCTATTCTCTCATCCTTTTTGTTAGAGAGATCCTTCTCAGGGAGAGGCCTTCTACAACGTTCCTGACCACATGCCACGCCCCTCAACCCCTCCTTGCCTTCTTTTTCTGTGAGTGTGGAGGGAGGCCAGGTGTCTGTCCAGGTGATCTGCTTTGAACTGGAGTCTATGGCAGTGCAGATTCAGGCCTACACAGCCAAATCATAGAGATAATCTACTTCGAATTGGATTATATGAGTTCACGGTGCTCTATAATCCAGTTCAAAGCAGACCACCTGGATTTCACGTGGCAGAGGAGAAGGGGCCTCATGTAACGCAGATGATCTGCTTGATAATCAGGATTATATGACAGTGTAGAAGGATCCCGAAAGGCCTTTACTTTTAATGTCAGCCCCCCCCCCTCAGAATTAAGGGATAAGGACTTACAGTTCTGCAAAGGGCAAGGACACCAGACTGCACAGTAGGGGTTAAGTCTTGGTCACATTGCCAAGGCACTGACAACAACAAGGACCCCACGAGGCTTTTTGGGAAATGGCTAGATCTTGGGACTTCTGCCCTTTTATGAGAGTTGTAGTTCCCCAAGGGCTGAGCGATGGATTCTGTTATTGATCAACTCAGCGCCCATCTGCTGATTCCAGCATGAATCCATGACTCTCTGCTGAGTGGACTGGACTGTTTGCCACAACCCTGGCCATGAACTTTCTATCAATGCTTGATTTGAACTGCTAGCAACCTCTGCTTCCACACGCCCTTCCTAAGAGCATGGGATTTCCAGTTTGGACCTTAATAAAGGTCAAATATTGAAATAACCTTTATGGGGTGGGATGGGGATTCCTCTTATGAACTAACTCTGTATCAGTGATGCCTATTACCTATGATTTTGATGTATGTAACCCTTATGAACTTCCTCTGTACCCTCGCCCCCTTGACCTCTGCCCCACAAAATACTGTGACCAGGAACTGCCTGAGGGAGAATCTCTCTATCTCCCAAGCCTCACCCTTGATTAATTCACCCTGCATGGAACCATAGCCATAATGGACCCTGCCCCATCCTCTGAGCATGTCTAATGGGATCAGGGAACTTATGGTGACCCGGAACAAAATATTATATTTGCATTAGACATCGTTGATCCCCCTGAGGTCCGATGTCGGAAAAAGCCATTCATATTTCCCTTCAAAACTCATCAAGAACAGGAAAACCCTTTGTTCCCCGTATCACACCTTGCCGGCCTGAGACAAAGGCTTGCTGGCAACTCCTAATCCCATCATTTTCCCCCTCCATTGTTCACGGCCGCACCGCCTTCTCTCTCCTGATTTGTCCATCTTGCGAGGCGAGCGGAGGGCGCTCATTGGCCCTCTAGAGGCGAAGAAACGCGCTGATTGGTCCAGAGCAGGGGCGGGCCGCCCAGCCTTCTCCCAGCTGTTCTGCAGCCAGCCAATCAGCGCAAAGCCGGCTGGCAGAGGGCAGACGGGAATTTCAAACTGTCTTCCTTTGTCTGTTTGCTATAAAAATGCTTGGAAATTCTGTACTGGCATGCTTGTGGTGGAATGATTCCTGCAATGCATCCGATATCAGCTGAATCGCAATAAACTTCGGTCACTAACTTCTTCCGCCTGGTGGGGTATTATTATCAGTATCTTTTATTATGGATTGGCAATTTTCCTGGCCTCAGCAAGGTATCCAGGGCCCTTTTGAGCGGTCCTCAGGGATCTCCTCCGCCGGGGAGACTCTCCCAAAAGAGCTCGATATCACTTTCCTCTCTAGAAATGTGCTTCTCAATGGAAGACTTTTGTAACTTTGGCAGCTTGACTCTGACCTGTCTCTGCTGAGGCCCATTTGCTCTACTGCTGAATTCCAGGAGCTTCTGATCTGCTGGACTGCAGCTATTTCTGTGGTTTGCATTATTAGGAGGCTTTTCCCATTTGAAATGACCAGACCCCTCAGCCCCCCCCTCGTCCCCCTCCTCACCTGAACTCCCGGGGCTGTCGGAGGCGGGGCTTTGGGTGGGAGCCGTCCCGGGGGGCCTCCATTCGGGGTCGTTCTCGTACCAGGCCTCCTCATCCGCAGGCGACTTCCGCAGCCTAGAACCCAGAGAACATATAATATATGTGTGGGCCAGCCACCCCATCTGGCCCACACCTGGGGCAGCGACCTGCGTATGGTTTATGATTTCTTCACAGATTTATTTACTGTGTATTTTATAAAAACAAACTTTAAAAAACAAAGGAAATGCAGCTCCCAGGGCTCCGTCGCCTTGAGTCACGGCAGGAAGAATTACCGGGGTTAAATCCCATAGAAATCCAACATTCCTTCTGATTGCAACGGGATTTACAGTTTGATGCCCACTGCATGGCCATGGCTTAGGGCTATGGGCTCCTGGGAGATGTAGATCCTTTTCTGAGTGGCAGCAGAAGCCCCTCCCACAGTGGTCCTTTTGGAATGGGGGGGTGTCTAGAGGAGGGGGCCTTCTGATTGGGGAGGGGGGTTTCCAGGCCGCATGACCAAAGCGGACTGCCCGGGGCTCCTTCGTGGGAGGTCAGGGGTCTCTCTGTGCCGCTCCTTTGCCACCCCTTATTATCTTATTTACGTGTACATAACATCCCAGCACACATGCACATGAGGTCCAAGAGTCTGGGGTTCATTTGTTATTATGTTTAGTTATGACCAATTGTTTGTATTAGTTATTTGTATTTAATTTATTATGTATTTGTATTTTTATTGTATTTGTGTGGCATCGAATGGCTGCCATCTATGTTGTAAGCTGCCCCGAGTCCCCAAAGGGAGATGGGACGGGATAACGTTGACTGACTGACTGACTCTTCCCAAGGGCCTGCAATATATTATTATTATTATTATTATTATTATTATTATTATTATTATTATTGGGTTGTTGTAGGTTTTTTCGGGCTATAGGGCCATGTTCCAGAGGCATTTTCTCCTGACGTTTTGCCTGCATCTATGGCAAGCATCCTCAGAGGTAGTGAGGTCTATTGGAAGTAGGAAAAATGGGTTTATATATCTGTGGAATGACCAGGGTGGGACAAAGGACTCTTGTCTGCTGGAGCTAGGTTTGAATGTTTCAACTGATCACCTTGATTAGCATTTGATGGCCTAGCAGAGCCTGGAGCAACCTTTTGTTCAGAGGTGATTAGATGTCCTTGTTTGTTTCCTTTCCGAAAGGAGGAAACCATGAAAATGAACAAAATCTGGCTACCAGTATTAAAAAAACTCAAAAATTACAACAGCAAAACAACAGAGAGGAAACAAACAAGGACATCTAATCACCTCTCAACAAAGGATGTCTCCAGGCACTGCCAGGCAATCAAATGCTAATCAAGGTGATCAGTTGAAACATTCATACCTGGCTCCAGCAGACAAGAGTCCTTTGTCCCACCCTGGTCATTCCACAGATATATAAACCCATTTTCCTATTTCCAACAGACCTCACTACCTCTGAGGATGCTTGCCATAGATGCAGGCGAAACATCAGGAGAGAATGCTTCTAGAACATGACCATATAGTCCGGAAAAACCTACAACAACCCAGTGATTCCAGCCATGAAAGCCTTCGACAATATATTATTTTATTTATTTATTTATTTATTTATTTATTTACATGTACATTAACATCACATGCATTCTAGGTCCAAGTGTTTGGATTTCCTCTCTGAATATCGGGGTCGTCCAAGGGCCTAGGAGATTAGAAGTCTCGTTCAATTATTATAACACGGCATGCATGTATACTTGGGCCAAGTGCCTCGGTGTCGTCTCTGAACCTGAGACTCCTCCCCAGGGCCGGGGATATCAGAGCTATTATCACCGGACATGTGCCGTTTTGAGGAGGGCTGCCTTCCTTCTGCCGAATCCTGTGGGCGGATGTCCTGCCCACATTAAGGCTTCCCCATTAAGGCTTTTTGAGGCTTCTTGGAACGGATGCCTCCAAGAGCACCAACCTCTGTTGGCACCACTGTGGTTCTCTTTTGCATCATCATCATCATCATCATCATCATCATTATTATCACACTCAAATCATCTTACATTAAAGGCATTTCAATACAATCTAAAGTCTACAAATATACAAACATTTTTTTTGTCATGCCAGGAGTGACTTGAGAAACTGCAAGTCACTTCTGGTGTGAGAGAATTGGTTGTCTGCAAGGATGTTGTCCAAGGGATGAAATGCAAAGATACAGAATGGGGGACAATGCCTGGCTCGAGAGCAGGACGTGTGGAAAAGATCTTGGAATCCTCGTGGACAACAAGTTAAACATGAACCAACAATGTGATGTGGCGGCAAAAAAAGCCAATGGGATTTTGGCCTGCATCAAGAGGAGCATAGTGTCTAGATCTAAGGAAGTCATGCTCCCCATGCTCTATTCTGCCTTGGTTAGACCACTTTACCTGGAATATTGTGTCAAATTCTGGGCACCACAATTCAAGAGAGATATTGACTCTAAGCTGGAATGTGTCCAGAGGAGGGCGACTCAAATGATCAAGGGTCTGGAGAACAAGCCCTATGAGGAGCGGCTTAAGGAGCTGGGCATGTTTAGCCTGAAGAAGAGAAGGCTGAGAGGAGATATGATGAGGGCCATGGATAAATATGTGAGAGGAAGCCACAGGGAGGAGGAGGGAGGGAGCTTGTTTTCTGCTGCCCTGGAGACTGGGACGCAAGGGAACAATGGCTTCAAACTACAAGAGAGGAGATTCCATCTGAACATGAGGAAGAACTTCCTGACTGTGAGAGCCGTTCAGCAGTGGAACTCTCTGCCCCAGAGTGTGGTGGAGGCTCCTTCTTTGGAGGCTTTTAAACAGAGGCTGGATGGCCATCTGTCAGGGGTGATTTGAATGCAATATTCCTGCTTCTTGGCAGAATGGGGTTGGACTGGATGATGGCCCAGGAGGTCTCTTCCAACTCTTTGATTCTAGGATTCTATGGATGCCTGGATGTTTTGATGTTTTACCTTCCTTGTAGGAGGGAGGCTTCTCCCATGACCCCTTTGCATGGGGAGCTGGAGCTGACAGAGGGAGCTCATCCGCACTCTCCCTGGATTTGAACCGGCACAGGGGTTTAACCCATTGGGGGCTCTGGGGGCTCTTTTTTGAAAAAGGATTAAATATCACTGGCATTAAAATATTCCGTTAGAACCCCTCCTGCATCTGGTGGGCGCACTCGGGGGGAAGCCAAGGTCCAGCGGTGGGACTGGGGGGGGGGGGGGGGGTGTGATGATGTGCAGGAAGCAATGCTCCAGGTGAGGTCAGGGCCAAGGTGTCCCAAGAGCCAGGCCAGAGCCACGTCAAGGTCAAGGTCCACCCAGCAGTGTCCAGGACGTGGGCTGGAGAAATGGGATAGCTCCCCAATTGAAGAGACATAGGGCAGAATAATTGAAACCTCTGCTGTTGGCTTCTGCCTAACAAATATATTCAACACACTTGCGAATGGTAACTACTTAATTCCTTGACAAATGTATGTGTATTCAGTTCAACAATTGCATATGCATTAACCACTGCTTTCACAACGAGGGTCCCCTCCCAGCCCCTTGCCCCTTGCCCCTTGCCCCTTGCCCCTTTCCCTGGGACTCACCTTTGGCCCTTCTCGCCGGGGGCCCTCCCTCGTCGCCGTCGCCAGTAGAGGAGGGCGGCCAGGACCAGGAGGAGGAGGAGGAGCAGCGCCAGGCCCAGCGCCACCCCCACCGCCAGGCCCACCTTGCTGACCCACTGCTCGCAGTGCGGACCGGAGTACCAGTAGGGGCCCGACTGGGGGCAGCTGGGGAAAGAAGGGCGGTCAGATGTACGGTTTGCATGGAATTATATGAAAGGAGTATGAACGGGGACTTAATGGGCTGAAGACACAATTATACAACATTGAGGTCCAGGAAACAACTACTCTCAGGAACTGTAATTAAAAGTTGCCGATGAGAACTGAGACAATCCTTAACTGTTGAACTCTTGGTGGGAAACAACATGTTTACATTACCAAAGACACTGGCTCTTGAATGAAATTATATGAAACTAGCTGTACCCACCACGCGTTGCTGTGACCAACCTTCCCTCCCACTTTCTCCCCTTCTTTATTTCTCTCCTTCCTTCCCTCCCTCTTTCCTTCTTTCCCTCTTTTTCTTTCCCTTCTTCTTTCTTCCTTCTTTACCTGTTTCTTTTCTCGCTTCCTTTGTTCTTTGGTTCCATCCTTCCTTCCCTCTTTCCTTCCTTCCCTCCCTTCCTCTTTCTTTCGTTCCTTCTCTCCTTCCTTCCCTCTTTCACTTTTTTATTACTTCTCTCCTTCCTTCCTTCCTTCTCTACCTTTCTTTCTTTCCTTCTCCCCTCCTTCCTCCTTCTCTCTCTCCCCCTCTCCTTCCTTTCTTCTCTACCCTTCTTTCTTTCCTTCTTTTTCTCCTTCCCTCCTTCTTTCCCTTCTTCTCTCTCTCCTCCTCTCCTTCCTTTCTTCTCTACCCTTCTTTCTTTCCTTCTTTTTCTCCTTCCCTCCTTCTTTCCCTTCTTCTCTCTCTCCTCCTCTCCTTCCTTTCTTCTCTACCCTTCTTTCTTTCCTTCTTTTTCTCCTTCCCTCCTTCTTTCCCTTCTTCTCTCTCTCCTCCTCTCCTTCCTTTCTTCTCTACCCTTCTTTCTTTCCTTCTTTTTCTCCTTCCCTCCTTCTTTCCCTTCTTCTCTCTCTCCTCCTCTCCTTCCTTTCTTCTCTACCCTTCTTTCTTTCCTTCTTTTTCTCCTTCCCTCCTTTCCCTTATTCTCTCTCTCCTCCTCTCCTTCCTTTCTTCTCTACCCTTCTTTCTTTCCTTCTTTTTCTCCTTCCCTGCTTCTTTCCCTTCTTCTCTCTCTCCTTTTCTCGTTCCTTCCTTCCTCTCTACCCTTCTTTCTTTCCTTTTCCTCTCCTTCCCTCCTTCTTTCCCTTCTTCTCTCCTTCCTTACTTCTCTACCTTTCTTTCTTATCTCCTTCTTTCCCTCTCTCACCCTCCTTCTCCCTCTCCTTCTCTACCTGTCTTTCTTTCTTTCTTTCTTTCTTTCTTTCTTTCTTTCTTTCTTTCTCTCCTTCCCTCCTTCTTTCCCTCTTTCTCCTTCTCTCCCTCCTTCCTTCTCTACCCTTCTTTCTTTCCTTCTTTCCCTCCTTCTCTCCCTCCTTCTTTCCTTCCTTCCTTCCTTCCTTCCTTCCCTCGTTTCTGTGTATATTCTTTGTGTGTGTATAAGCATATATGTGTGTGTTTGTGTATATATGTGTGTGTGGTTTTGTGTATGCGTTGGAATGTATTTTGGGGGATTTTTTGGACTTTTTAAGTCCATTCTGCTGTGTTTTTCCCCCATGTTTTTATGACTGATGGACACTTGTTGGCCTGAGAGTTGTCTTGTGTCCAAATTTGGTGTCAATTGGCCCAGTGGTTTTTGAGTTCTGTTAATCCCACAAACTAATATTACATTTTTATTTATATCGAAGAGTATGAATGGGGCCGAATTGGGCTGAAGGCACCATTCTAATAAACATTGAGGCCTGGAAAACAACTACACTCTGGAACTGTAATTAAAAGTTGCCGATGAGAACTGAGACAATGCTTAACTGTTGAACTCTTGGTGGGAAACAACATGTTTACATTACCAAAGACAATGGCTCTTGACTGAAATTATATGAAAAGAGTATGAATGGGGCCTAATTGGGCTGAAGGCACCATTCTGAAACATTGAGGCCTGCAAAACAACTGCACTGCTGAACTGTAATTAAAAGTTGCTAATGAGAACTGTGACAATGAGTTTTCCCTTGTTTTCCCACCAAGGTTAACTCTCGAACTCTTGGTGGGAAAACAACATGTTTACAATGGCTGTTTTAAGGAAGGAAATCACAAGGCTCCTTATGTTAAGAAGGGAAGCCAACATCCCGCCAAAGGGTGTGTCTGTATCATACATGAGTGAACTCTGGTCCTCCTTCCGAGTGTTTTGGGCTTCAACTCCCACAATAAGTCCCAAGAGCTGGTAGGCTGTTAGGAATTGTGGGGTTTGAATTCCAAAACACCTGGAAGGAGGGCCCAAGTTGGCCCATGCCTGCCTGTCAGGTTTTACAATGTATTGTGATGTAATCTAGCTGAGTCATGCACTGCTAATGGGCTTCTATTGGAAATGCTGAGTCATGCATTAACTGTATATAGGGAATCATTTGGGGAATGTGTTCTGGCCTAGTCCAGGTGATTGAGAATGATGCAATCCTGGGTTTGAGTTGAGTCAATGAGTTGGGAACCAATCAGAGATTGCTATGTGTAAAGGTACAGAATTGTATATAAGGAAGTCATGTACAGTGTATTCTCTCTCCTTGTGCTGTGATGCTGTTCGTTGAAGGCTCTATGTAATTGATTAAAAGAACCTGTCTGCTAAGACAAGATATAACTGTATGCTGTGGTAAGTTTGTAGTGTCATCTATTATTATTATTATTATTATTAACTTTATTTATACCCCGCTAGCATCTCCCGTAGGACTCGATGCGGCTTACAACGGCCAAGGCCTCAAACACAATACAACAATACAATACTAAGCGAATTAAAAACAGTAAGCAATACCAAACTGAGCCTGGGAAAATCTGTTGCTGGGAGGTGTTAATCTGTGCCTGGTTTTTTCCTCTCTGTTGTTTAGCTGTTATAGTTTTTGAGTTTTTTAATACTGGTAGCCAGATTTTGTTCATTTTCATGGTCTCTTCCTTTCTGTTGAAATTGTCCACATGCTTGTCCACATGCAGGCACAGATTAACACCTCCCAGCAACAGATTTTCCCAGGCTCAGGCAGGCCTTCAAATGCTAATGAAGGTGATCAGCTAAACATTCACACCTAACTGCAGCAGGGAAGAGCTCCTTGCCCCACCCCAGCCATCCCACAGATATATAAACCCATTTTTCCTACTTCCAACAGACCTTCTCAACCTCTGAGGATGCTTGCCATAGATGCAGGCGAAACGTCAGGAGAAATGCCTCTAGAACATGGCTCTATAGCCCGAAAAAACCCACAAGAACCTAATCTTAAATCTAAGTGCTTCTGGGACTTGTTGTTGGGGATTCCTACTCTGGAAAGGCACAACGGAACAGCCAAGTCTTCAAGTTCTTTCTGAAGGCTGCCAATGTAGGGGCCTGTCTAAGGTCTTTTGGGAGGGTGTTCCAGAGTCGGGGGGCCACCACAGAAAAGGCCCTGTCTCGCGTCCCCACCAAACGCGCCTGCGACGCAGGTGGACAGATGAGCGAAGTGAACGTGTGGGTTCATAGATGGAGATACGGTCACGAAGATAGGGTGGTCCCAAACTGTTTAGGGCTTTGTAGGTAAGCACCTGCACCTTGAATTGGGCTCGGAAGATAAACGGCAGCCGGTGGAGCTCCTTGAACAGGAGGGTTGACCTCTCTCTGTAAGGGGCCCCACTTAACATCCTGGCTGCTGCTCGTTGGACCAGTTGGAACTTCCGAGCCGTTTTCAAGGGCAGCCCCACGTAGAGCGCATTACAGTAGTCCAATCTGGAGGTGACCAAGGCATGGACCACACTGGCCAGATCAGCCTTCGCGAGGTACGGTCGCAGTTGGCGACTGGGGGAAAGACAATGGTAAAACTGGCAATGGCCGGGCATGTGCTCACGTGTGTGTAAAAGAGTTCCAGAGTGACTGCAGTTTGTGGGAGCCATTGACTGAAAATACTGTGCAGGAAGAAGCGACTGGAAAGCGCGGAAGTTGTGCAACTGATCTGCTGCTGAATTGTGAAATTAATCTCAACACTGCCATAAAGGGATGTAGAGAGAAGGCGGCGCAGGAGGCAACCCAGGAAGTGTGGTGGACCAACATGATGTACGGTTTGAATGAAATGATATGAAAGGAGTACGAATGGGGCCTCATTGGGCTGAAGACACCATTCTAAAACATTGAGGCCTGGAAAACAACTACACTCTGCAACTGTCATTCAAAGTTGCCAATGAGAATTGAGACAATGCATTGTCGAAGGCTTTCATGGCTGGAATCACTAGGTTCTTGTGGGTTTTTTCGGGCTCTAGGGCCATGTTCTAGAGGCATTCTCTCCTGACGTTTCGCCTGCATCTATGGCAAGCATCCTCAGAGGTAGTGAGGTCTATTGGAAGTAGGACAATGGGTTTATATATCTGTGGAATGGCTGGGGTGGGGCAAGGAGCTCTTCCCTGCTGCAGTTAGGTGTGAATGTTTCAGCTGATCACCTTCATTAGCATTTGAAGGCCTGCCTGAGCCTGGGAAAATCTGTTGCTGGGAGGTGTTAATCTGTGCCTGGTTTTTTCCTCTCTGTTGTTTAGCTGTTATAGTTTTAGAGTTTTTTAATACTGGTAGCCAGATTTTGTTCATTTTCATGAGAAGCCATTGACATCCACAAGAAGCATGTGGACAATTTCAACAGAAAGGAAGAGACCATGAAAATGAACAAAATCTGGCTACCAGTATTAAAAAACTCTAAAATTACAACAGCAAAGAGGAAACAACCAGGCATAGATTAACACCACTCAACAAAAGATTTCCCCAGGCTCAGCCAGGCCTTCAAATGCTAATGAAGGTGGTCAGTTGAAACATTCACACCTAGCTCCAGCAGAGAAGAGCTCTTTGCCCCACCCCAGCCATTCCACGGATATATAAACCCATTTTTCCTACTTCCAACAGACCTCACTCCCTCTGAGGATGCTTGCCATAGATGCAGGCGAAACGTCAGGAGAAATGCCTCTAGAACATGGCTCTATAGCCCAAAAAAACCCACAAGAACCTAATTGAGACAATGATTAAGTCTTGACCTGGCTGGCTTAATTAACTCTTGGTGGAAAACAACATATTTACATTACCAAATAGAATGGCTCTCTTAAGTTAAGGAAGTGTTTACAAGGTTCCTTACGTTAAGAAGGAAGCAAACACAACGCTTTTTATGAAGGAAAAACCAATTCTCACTTAAGGAAAAGTCAACATCTGTCCAGGAACGGATGGGGAAACATCTCTTTCATTTACAACAGGCCTGGGCCAACTTCGGCCCTCCCTCCAGGTGTGTTGGGTGACAACTCCCATGAAGGAAGAGGGGGGACACCATGGGTCCCTCCATCTGCTGCCCTTGGAGGATCAATGCCTCGGCGCCTTTCCTGCCCATCCGCCACCTGAGGGACAAATGGCCCCTTGGGTTTGACCTCCGACCCCAACCCCTCCCCATGGTGGCATTAGGTCTTCTTCATAGGGTCATCCTGCAAGCAGATGGCATCCGCAGGCTCAGCCGCACTCCAGCAAAAGGGCAGCCAATGGGAGCAGGCTTCAGAGAGGCTTGACCACCCCCTTTGCCCCCATGACCCTTGCCCCCCACCCCACCTTAACTCCTTTGGGGGAAGGGCTACTCACAAGCATTTGGGCCCCTCGGCCTGCATCTGGCACGCGCCCTTCCCGCAATTGAACTGGTGTGGGTGCAGACTGTTGCAGACGGAGATGCACTGGATGCTGGTGTCCACGGGGATGGCCATGTAATAGTCATTCAGACCTTTGTCATGCCCACTGCACACCTCTGAGGGAAGGAGGGAGGGGAGAGAGGGCGTGGGTCAGCCGAGGGAAAATCAGCCCCAAGACCCCCCACCCTCCACACACGTACACACTCCCAGGGCCGTGCAAGGTGTAATGTGACAGGTGGAAGATATAAGGTGCAAGGTGTAGTGTGCAAAGTGTAATGTACAAGGTGAAGGTGGTAATGTGCAGTGTACAAGGTACAAGGTGTAATGTGCAAGGTTTAATATGCAAGGGGTAATGTGCAATTGCAATGTACAAGGTGCAAGATGTAAAGTGCAAGGTACAAGAGGTAATGTGCAATGTGTAATGTGCAAGGGGTAATGTGCAATTGCAAGGTACAAGGTTTAAGGTGCAAGGTGTAATGTGCAAGGTGTAAAGTGAAATTGCAAGGTACAAGGTACAAGGTTTAAGGTGTAAGGTGCAATGTGAAAGTGGTAATGTGCAGGGTGCAAGGTGTAATGTGCAGTGTACAAGGTACAAGATGTAAGGTGCAAGGAGTAAAGTGCAATTGCAAGGTACAAGGCGTAAGGTGCAAGGTGTAAGGTGCAAGGGGTAAAGTGCAAGGGGTAAGTGCAATTGCAAGGTGCAAGGTATAAGGTATAAGGTATAAGTACATGGTGTAATGTGCAAAGTGAAAGTGGTAATGTGTAATGTGCAAGGTGTAATGTGCAGTGTGAAAGGTACAAGATGTAATGTGCAAGGTGTAATGTGCAATTGCAAGGCACAAGGTGCAAGGTGCAAGGTGTAAGGTGCAAGGTGTAAAGTGCAAGGGGTAAGTGCAATTGCAAGGTGCAAGTTGTAAGGTGCAAGGTATAAGGTATAAGGTAGAAGTACATGGTGTAATGTGCAAAGTGAAAGTGGTAATGTGTAATGTGCAAGGTGTAATGTGCAGTGTGAAAGGTACAAGATGTAATGTGCAAGGTGTAAAGTGCAATTGCAAGGCACAAGGTGCAAGGTGCAAGGTGTAAGGTGCAAGGTGTAAAGTGCAAGGGGTAAGTGCAATTGCAAGGTGCAAGGTGTAAGGTGCAAGGTATAAGGTATAAGGTAGAAGTACATGGTGTAATGTGCAAAGTGAAAGTGGTAATGTGCAGGGTGCAAGGTGTAATGTGCAGTGTACAAGGTACAAGATGTAAGGTGCAAGGTGTAAAGTGCAATTGCAAGGTACAAGGTGTAAGGTGCAAGGTATAAAGTGCAAGGGGTAAGTGCAATTGCAAGGTGCAAGGTGTAAGGTGCAATGTATAAGGTATAAGTACATGGTGTAATGTGCAAAGTGAAAGTGGTAATGTGCAGGGTGCAAGGTGTAATGTGCAGTGTACAAGGTACAAGATGTAATGTGCAAGGTGTAATGTACAATTGCAAGGCACAAGGTGTAAGGTGCAAGGTGTAAAGTGAAATTGCAAGGTACAAGGTGTAAGGTGCAATGTATAAGGTATAAGGTACACGGTGTAATGTGCAAGGGGTAATGTGGAAGGTTCAAGGAGCAATGTACAAGGTGCAATATTCAAGGTGTAAGGTGCAAGGCACCTGGCCCCAGTGCTTCCCACCCCCAGGTACCCCCCACCCCACCCACCCACCCAATGCAATCCCTGGGAAGGGGAGGGTGCCTCAATGCTCCCAGAAAGAGTCCCACCTGCCAGGTCCAGCTTGGCGGGAACCACGCTGTACTTCTTCCAGCTGAGGCAAGAATTGTTGGTGGAATCTGTGGCAGACAAGAAGATCGGTAACAACGAAGCCGCGCCACCCACCACCACGGATTCACGGCCCTGGTCTTAACGAGCGAAGGGGCAACGAGCCATTTGACCAAAGGCCAGGGCAGTTCAAGTTGCGCAAAGCTGCACCAACTGTACAATGTAGATGCACCGGGGAGAGGTTTGGAACGGAGGAGGCAAAGCGTTTTTGACCTCGTTTGTCATTTATTTGCAACTTTCTCAGATTTTAAGTTAAGAGTCTGAAGAAGGAAAGGGAACAAAGGCAGCGCTGTGGCTGTGGGCTCTGCGGAGACTCAGCAGAAAAAGGGCTCCTGCGCCCGAAGAGGAGTATTCATTATTATCATTGTAAAGGCTGGACGGGCATCTGTCGGGGGTGCTTTGATGGTGCTTTCCCTGCATGGCAGAAAAGGGTTGGACTGGATGGCACCTGGGGTTGCTCCCTTGGCCATTATTATTATTATTATTATTATTATTATTATTATTATTATTACCAAGGCAGGGTGGCCATCTGTCGGGAGTGCTTTGATGGTGCTTTCCCTGCATGGCAGAAAAGGGTTGGACTGGATGGCACCTTGGGTTGCTCCCTTGGCCATTATTATGATTATTATTGTTATTATTATTATTATTATTATTATTATTATTACCAAGGCAGGGTGGCCATCTGTCGGGGGTGCTTTGATGGTGCTTTCCCTGCATGGCAGAAAAGGGTTGGACTGGATGGCACCTGGGGTTGCTCCCTTGGCCATTATTATTATTATTATTATTATTATTATTACCAAGGCAGGGTGGCCATCTGTCGGGAGTGCTTTGATGGTGCTTTCCTTGCATGGCAGAAAAGGGTTGGACTGGATGGCACCTGGGGTTGCTCCCTTGGCCATTATTATTATTATTATTATTATTATTATTATTATTATTATTACCAAGGCAGGGTGGCCATCTGTCGGGAGTGCTTTGATGGTGCTTTCCCTGCATGGCAGAAAAGGGTTGGACTGGATGGCACCTTGGGTTGCTCCCTTGGCCATTATTATGATTATTATTGTTATTATTATTATTATTATTATTATTATTACCAAGGCAGGGTGGCCATCTGTCGGGGGTGCTTTGATGGTGCTTTCCCTGCATGGCAGAAAAGGGTTGGACTGGATGGCACCTGGGGTTGCTCCCTTGGCTATTATTATTATTATTATTATTATTATTATTACCAAGGCAGGGTGGCCATCTGTCGGGAGTGCTTTGATGGTGCTTTCCCTGCATGGCAGAAAAGGGTTGGACTGGATGGCACCTTGGGTTGCTCCCTTGGCCATTATTATGATTATTATTGTTATTATTATCATTATCATTATTATTATTATTATTATTACCAAGGCAGGGTGGCCATCTGTCGGGGGTGCTTTGATGGTGCTTGCACTGCATGGCAGAATCATTGAGTCATAGAATCAAAGAGTTGAAAGAGACTTCATGGGCCATCCAGTCCAACCCCATTCTGCCAAGAAGCAGGAACATTGCATTCAAATCACCCGACAGATGGCCATCCAGCCTCTGTTTAAAAGCTCCCAAAGAAGGAGCCTCCACCACACTCCAGGGCAGAGAGTTCCACTGCTGAACGGCTCTCACAGTCAGGAAGTTCTTCCTCATGTTCAGATGGAATCTCCTTAAGCTCTATTTCCTTCAAAGCACCCCTGACAGATGGCCATCCAGCCCCTGTTTAAAAGCTTCCAAAGAAGGAGCCTCCACCACACTCCCTCCGGGGCAGAGAGTTCCACTGCTGAATGGCTCTCACAGTCAGGAAGTTCTTCCTCATGTTCAGGTGGAATCTCCTCTCTTGTAGTTTGAAGCCATTGTTCCATTGCGTCCTAGTCTCCAAGGAAGCAGAAAACAAGCTTGCTCCCTCCTCCTCCTCCCTGTGGCTTCCTCTCACATATTTATACACAGCCCTCATCATATCTCCTCTCAGCCTTCTCTTCTTCAGGCTAAACATGCCCAGCTCCTTAAGCCGCTCCTCATAGGGCTTGTTCTCCAGACCCTTGATCATTTTAGTCACCCTCTTCTGGACACATTCCAGCTTGTCAATATCTCTCTTCAATGTCCCCACATGAGGAGCTGGAGCTGATAGAGGGAGCTCATCCGTGCTCTCCCCGGATTCGAACCTGTGACCTGTCGGTCTTCAGTCCTGCCTGCACTGCGCCACCAGGGGCTCCCCTGGGCAACATCCTTGCAGACGGCCAATTCTTTCACACCAGAAGCAACTTGAAGTTTCTCAAGTTGCTCCTGACACGACAAAAAAGAAACAAACAAACAAAAAAAATTCCTGATGTATGTGTACATGTGGCATTGAATTCTTGCCTTTGTAAGGCCACCTTGAGGAGTAGAGAAAAGCGGGATACAAATATGGTAAATAAATAAATACATTCAAAATTATATGCGTTAGATTTGTGTAGTATGGTAATCATAGTGCTAAGCCAAAGCAAATTATGCCGGGGGGGGGGGGGACTATGATACCTGGCTCGAGAGCAGTACGTGTGAAAAAGATCTTGGAGTCCTCGTGGACAACAAGTTAAACATGAGCCAGGAATGTGATGTGGCGGCAAAAGAAGCCAATGGGATTTTGGCCTGCATCAAGAGGAGCATAGTGTCTAGATCCAGGGAAGTAATGCTCCCCACGCTCTATTCCGCTTTGGTTAGACCACATCTGGAATATTGTATCCAATTCTGGGCACCACAATTCAAGAGAGATATTGACAAGCTGGAATGTGTCCAGAGGAGGGCAACTAAAATGATCAAGGGTCTGGAGAACAAGCCCTATGAGGAGCGGGTTAAGGAGCTGGGCATGTTTAGCCTGAAGAAGAGAAGGCTGAGAGGAGATATGATGAGAGCCATGTATAAATATGTGAGAGGAAGCCACAGGGAGGAGGAGGAGGGAGCAAGCTTCCTTTCTGCTTCCTTGGAGACTAGGTCGCAAGGGAACAATGGCTTCAAACTCCAAGAGAGGAGATTCCATCTGAACATGAGGAAGAACTTCCTGACTGTGAGAGCCGTTCAGCAGTGGAACTCTCTGCCCCGGAGGGAGTGTGGTGGAGGCTCCTTCTTGGGAAGCTTTGAAACAGAGGCTGGATGGCCATCTGTCAGGGGTGATTTGAATATTTCCTGCTTCTTGGCAGAATGGGGTTGGACTGGATAATGGCCCAGGAGGTCTCTTCCCACTCTTTGATTCTAGGATTCTATGAAATGGGGAAGGTACTGCCGGGATAAAGGGGGTGGGGCTGCCTCACCTGGCTCGTTGCACTGGGAGGAGTTGCAGGTGCAGTTTTTGCTGTCCAGCTTCTCCTTGATCTGCACAAGGGATGTCTTGTAAGAGGTGTTGAATCCGGTGGCCGGCA